>NC_091233.1:23161942-23211942 GCF_040958095.1 Procambarus clarkii | reverse complement strand
ATATGATCACTACGTACAAAATAGTAACAGGAATTGATAAAATCGACAGGGAAGATTTCCTGAGACCTGGAACTTCAAGTACAAGAGGTCATAGATTTAAACTAGCTAAACACAGATGCCGAAGAAATATAAGAAAATTCACTTTCGCAAATAGAGTGGTAGACGGTTGGAACAAGTTAAGTGAGGTGGTGGTGGAGGCCAAGACCGTCAGTAGTTTCCAAGCATTATATGACAAAGAGTGCTGGGAAGACGGGACACCACGAGCGTAGCTCTCATCCTGTAACTACACTTAGGTAATTACATACTGTAATCATCAAAAGCACTGAAGCCAAGAGCCAGTACCATATTTGCCGGTGTAAAAGACGCACCCTCGCATAGGACACACCCCTATTTTACAAGGATATTTTGTGGAAAAAACTATTTAAGTATGTTTCATCAGACATTTATTGAAAGATATTTTAAAGTGGATTTTGTACCACAACTCTTAGCTCAAGGTACATTGCACTAACATTCTTAAGGTACCCCCTGGGTGTAACTCAGAAGAAACTACTGTGACCCCTGCTAGTTTGCTGTGGTAGATGAATACCCTCTGGAATATAACAGTTTGATGTTGTTTGGTTAAATGTCCGTATAGTACTCCTTGTGGTCTGAATTAGTTCAATCCTGCTAGTTTGTGCGTGTCAGTGGAAACCCCAAAGGAGTAGCTCCTTCTTAGGTATTGTGCAGTGCAGTACTTGTTTGATCATAATTTCAGGGAGGTTTGAGGACATTCCTGCAATTTATCTTATGATAAAATCCACTGAAGTATCTCAGTATGGTGTATTTGTATTGTTATAAATGGAATGATAACTGTGGTTTAGTTGTTTATATTTTGGACAAAAGAAATAATTGCTACACAGGATGTAAAATTTGTATATCTGGATGAAATGTTTTGTTGCTGCATCAGGCCACCAGGGCAGCACATCTGGCGGTGGTTAGGTTATCTTGAGATGATTTCAGAGCTTAACATCCCCACGGCCCGGTCCTCAACCAGGCTTCCTCTTTGTTACACGCTGAAGAAGCAGCCTGTATCAGCTGTATAACTCCCAGGTACCTATTTACTGCTAGGTAACAGAGGCATCAGGGTGAAAGAAACTGCCCATTTAAAATAAGATGGCTATTAGACTGCTCATAGCCTAGTTGACAGTGCTACGGTGTCACATGCATGGGGTCCATGGTTCAAGACCCATACAGTCCAGGTTAATGGATCTGCCCATTTGTTTCCGCCTCCATCAGGGATCGAACCCAGAGCCTCAGGACTACGAATCTGAAGCGCTGTCTACTCAGCTATCAGGCGCACCGTCACAGCGCTCTGGTTTTGTTGTCATTCATGCATTTCAAATGGCTGAGAGGCGGATGAAAGTTGAACATTCCTTTCAAGTTTCTAGGATAATTTTTCATCTAGATAATGAATAAATGTGTCTTAAAGGTAACACAATTGTTAAATAATATATGACATATCAGGTGTGAGTTACGTATATTGGGTAAGATGATATGAACTTCCTTCATAACTGCCACTGTATCATAAGTTTGTTCTAACAGACTGTAATAACTCGGCTTGCTTTCAATATTTTATTAGTAGCAATGATTTTTTGTGCCTAGCGAACTTAACCAGTTTGCTTGTCCGGCTCCCTAGCCTATGTCCCCTCGGTCTCCCATCCGTAAGCATTAGATGCAGGGCACTTTTTTGATACATATAAAAATAAAAATAGTGCATCTATATGCCGGCAAATATGGTAATCTTATTGTAAGTTGGATAATAAGTACACCTTGGGGTACATTTTTACAAATGGGTTTTATTGAGCAACACAGGATTATTTTACACTGATTAACTGTGGGGACACACGAATACATTACAGGATTGTTGAGATTAAGAAGGATACTTCTCAACAAACATAAACCTTAGGAGTGAATTGACTATTGGATCCACACAAATTGGGACTTAAGGTCATCACATTACTCTACACTTTCTTGATAAAATACAAATGTAGCATGGGCCTTTTCAGTCAAGGTCCTGGCACTTAAGCACTTTACAAATGAGGACTAAGATGGATGGAGTATGGACCATGTATTACAGAAATCTTCTAATTGAGGGAATGAACCAAAATAACTCAAGACAGCACCTACACACAGGGTTCTACAAACACACTTAAACTTACAAGGCCATCTAACTAATACACAAAGAATCACTGCTATAGAAAATATGAGATACAATGTACTTATCGTTATTGTAGGAGGTAACCTGCCATTACACAGGTTACCACACACATACACACAGTGATGTGGTGGAGGCTGACTCCATACACAGTTTCAAGTGTAGATATGATAGAGCCCAATAGGCTCAGGAACCTGTACACCAGTTGATTGACAGTTGAGAGGCGGGACCAAAGAGCCAGAGCTCAACCCCCGCAAGCACAACTAGGTGAGTACAGGTGACGACCGGAGTTATCTCTACTACCGCTCCAAACCACAACCCCAAACCAAGTGGACTAGGAGCATGCAAGCGAGTGTCTGTTTACAACTGCCTGGTTCCAACAATGTTTCATACGCACTTGTATTCCCAAATATACAAGTGTATGTCTTATAATGTTCCAGGCTGTTTTTCAACATTTAACACAGTTGTTTCTGTATATTTTTCAGCACTGAATATATTTTTTAAACATGTATTTTCTTTGTGGTTTACATTGTTATGGGGATGACACTTTCCTGCTATGACAATGCTCTGTGTATGTGCAGAACTAACTGGGGATTGTTCGGTGGGGATTCCGGATTCAGTAGTTAAATAAGAGTTCTAGACTGTTTTTCAACATTTAACATACATTAACAACATTTTAACATTTAACATGTTTGTGTGTATTTTCAAACACAATGTAAATTCAGGAGTTTAACATACTGAGTAAAACACTTCACAAGGGTCTCTTACATCAATTATAAATGCTTGTTGGGATAATCCTCATTCTTCTGACTCATTTCTTTTTTAGTGGAAACATGTGGTAGATGTGTCATTAGTGTTACATCTAAATGAAACCTTGAAATGTTTTTGCAAACATGTGAGATGTTTCTTTAGCAGACTTTCAACACTTGTAAACATTTACAAATACTAGAGAAGATTCTGTATGAGACTACCACTTTGAATTATGGGAATTTTCAGAGGCAACAAAGAAGCAAAGGTATAGATAGAAAGATGTACTTATTATGAATATGAAATATTATTGTTTCCAAAAAGCCACATATTTTAGAATTTACTTCCTAATTTGTTTGTCCTTACACCATACAGAGGCAATAGTCAAGATCATTGGCTTGCGCCATCATTATTTTACGGTACCATGGAACCTCTTCGACTTCATCCTAGTCTTCGCATCTATTATGGGAATCCTCCTTCAAGATGTGCTTACCAATTTCCCCATCAGCCCGACACTTCTCAGGGTAGTCCGGGTCTTCAGGATCGGACGCATTCTCCGTCTTATCAAGGTACATTGCAGTAACATCCTTAAGGTACCCCTCAGGTGTACCTCAGAAGGAACTACTGTGACCCCTGCTAGTTTGTTGTGGTAGATGAATACCCTCTGGAATATAACAGTTTGATGTTGTGTGGTTAAATGTCTGTACAGTACTCCTTGTGGGCTGAATTAGTTCAATCCTGCAAGTTTGTGCGTGTCAGTGGAAACCCCGAAGGAGTATCTCCTTCTTAGGTGTTGTGCAGTGCAGTACTTGTTTGATCATAATTTCAGGGAGGTTCGAGGACACTCCTGCAAGTTATCTTATGATAAAACCCACTGAAGTATCTCAGTATGGTGTATTTGTGTTGTTATAAATGGAGTGATCTCAATAATAAAATAATCCACACGTATAGGTACCTGTAAATGAGATATTCAATATTAAATGTAATCCTTGTTTGCAGATTTAAAGTATACACAACTTTTGAGCTGTAAAGAATCAAGATTTTAGAAAATAACTGTAAATTTTTAGTTATTTTTGTTTTTGTTGATAATTTTTTGTTGTTTAAAAGTAGTGCAAAATCATATATATATAAAGGTTGTAGGGAAATAAATTATTTGAGTACAATTTTCACTATGGGTTTCATTAATTACACTGTATATAATAATTTTTTCCTTTAGGCTTTATAATTTGTGTAGATAATAGTGAAAAAAAAAAATATATATATATATATATATATATATATATATATATATATATATATATATATATATACATACATACATACACTGTATATAATATACAGTGGTACTTTAGCTTATGAATTTAATCTGTTCCCAGAGACGGTTCGTAACCCGAAAATTCATAAACCAAACCAAATTTTCCCATAAGAAATAATGTAAATTGAATTAATCCGTTCCACACTCCCAAAAATATTAACTTCAGAATAACTCTTATACCTATTTCACCCAAATCTTTAGTACTAAAGTATGTACGAGTTATTGCTTACCTTTATTGATGACTCTTGTTGGCGTATGGAAGACGGTGAGGAGAGGGGGGAAGAGGAGAGGTGTAAGTGTTTGGCAGGTGAGCCCCCTTCCATTATAACATCACGCAGTGATGGCTTCTCTGGGGTACACTCTCTGGAACGTTTTGCCTGCATAATACTAGGACCTGCTTGTGGGTCACTGCTTGTTTTTCTCACTAAAAATCTTTCCATAGAGACTTATTTTTCCCTATGGTGTAACAGTTGTTTGTAGTGAGGCATCACAGTGTCATTAAAATGGTTAAGGCAACGGCCTACTACAGCTTGCTCTGGGCGAGTCATTTCAACAAAAGTTTGCATTTCTTTCCATAGTCTACACCACTTTTTAATTGTTGAGGAAGGGACATTATGTACAGCCTCCTCCTCCTGAATAAATTTCCTCAGCTGCCTCTTGTTGCTGCTCCTTGTGAAGGGCTAGGATTTCTTGGTGGTCAGTTCTTTGATGTGTTCCTCCACCAACTCACAACACACAGCACTCACAACACTGTGAATGCCACTTCTTTTTCTAAATTTCGTAAACCATCCCCTGTTTGATTTAACCCTTAACCCTTAAATTGTGCAACACTTCATATGACGTGTTGAGTAACTGACACAAAAGTGCACACCACTGCATATAACTTTTGGAGTACTGCACAAGATTTAAACAGGCCACGGAGTAGAGGGGGGCCCCCATACGCTGCCCAGGTGCTTTAGTAAATAGCCGCCATTTTGAAAAAAGTCCAGCTGGACCACCACAGTGTAATTACCTAAGTGTAATTACCTAAGTGTAGTTACAGGATGAGAGCTACGCTCGTGGTGTCCCGTCTTCCCAGCACTCGTACACACACATCTCCAGGAAGCAGCCCGTAGCAGCTAACTCCCAGGTACCTATTTACTGCTAGGTGAGCATCAGGGTGAAAGAAACCTTGCTCAATTGTTTCCGCCTCGGCCGGGAATCGAACCCGAGCCCTTAGGACTACGACCCCCGAGCGCTGTGTACCCAGCTGTGAAGCCCTGAAGTGTGAGAGGCCTCGGGTGCCCAACAGTCACCAAGGCAAGCGCACGACCAAGTGCCTCCTGTGCACGCACCATGCAATCATTGACTCAAGATCAAATAAATAGTGAATTATTTTTTGATGGTGAGGAAAGTGATATTGATGACTCTGACATTGATATAGACTATGCACAAAAGTCCGTTGATAATAGCACAGACAGTGAAATTGAGATACAGCCTGCTCCCATGGCAAGGCCTAGATGTTCAGCAGTGCCTCATCGCCCAGCGTCTACACCAGTTCAATCATGACCACACAGTTTTATTTATTTATTTATTTATTTATTTATTTATTTATTTATTTATTTATTTACTTATATACAAGAAGGTACATTGGGGGTTAATAAAGTACATATTAATTATGATAATTTTACATTCCTGAAAGCCACTACCACGCATAGCATTTTAGGCAAATCCTTAGTCTAACAGATAATTTTGAGTAGATATTTTCCACAAAAATTGACAAAAAAATGTTACAGGTACATTGTAAGAAATTTTGACACAATAAACAAAGATTAGATTAGTACACAATAAAAACAATACACTGTAATGACACAGATTACTAGGTACATTAGGGTAAAATTTCAGGGCTATCAGTTGGTTCATTATAGCACAATTTGAGGATCATTTCAAGGAATAATGCAGTAGAATATGCACTAAATATAACATTTATGATATCAGATTACAGGTATATCAAAGACTACAATGGTAAAGTTATATGGCTTATGTACATATTGGGGGATTGGGTAGCACTAGATTCAGTGTGAGTTAAAGCACTAGGTAGGAAGCTATGAAGATGAAATTAGGTACTTTTTGTTTTTGTTTTTGAATAAGGCGAAAGTTGGACAACTTTTCAATTTGTTAGGGAGTGAGTTTCATAGACTAGATCCCTTTATTTGCATAGAGTGTTTACACAGATTAAGCTTGACTCTGGGGATATCAAATAGATATTTATGTCTGGTGTGGTGATTAAGTGTTCTATTACAACTGTCCAGGAAGAGTTTCAGAACAGGGATGGCAAATAAGAAAAGCGTTTTGTAAATATAAATGGCACAAGAGAATGTGTGGAGTGAATTTATGGTTAGCATTTTTAGGGATTTAAACAGGGGAGCTGTGTGTTGTCTGAAAGCAGAGTTTGTTATTGTTCTGATAGCAGATTTTTCGTGGGTGATGATAGGTTTGAGGTAGATTCCAGAAGTTGAACCCCATGCACAGATACCATAAGATAGGGATAGATAAATGCATAATATAGTGAGAGGAGAGCATAGAAAGGTACATAATATCTGATTTTAGAGAGTATACCAATTGTTTTAGAGACTGTCTTAGTTATGTGTTGTATGTGGGAGCTGAAGTTGAGTCTCTTGTCTAAGTATAGGCCAAGGAATTTTCCATCATTTTTATTGCTGATGTTAACATTGTCTATCTGAGGCTGAATTGCATTTGTTGATTTGCTTCCAAATAGAATGTAGTAGGTCTTTTCTATGTTTAGTGTAAGTTTGTTGGTTGACATCCATAAGTCGACTTTTCTGTGGAAGTCTTTGTCTGCCATCTACCAGGTCAGGCACCCAGAAAGGTAGGAATCTCAAAACCAACAACTGCTAGTTAAATATTGCAAACCGAATGCCGAACTAGCACACAGAACTCCCCAATCGAAAACATGGAAACAAACATGATGTCACCTCCAATGCCACGCATCTGTCTGCACAAACCCCCCTCCCCTGGGAGGGGGACAGGGAAGGGGGGGTGGGTCCCAGACCTTCACGCCAGCAACTCCTCAGTTCAAGAGACTGTTGTGTTGGTGATGATCGATTGCTCTGGCTCCACTCTTTAGGCAGTGTTGCAGTGCGGTGTTGTTGCTCTGTTTTGGTGGTGTGTGAGCCAGAAGTAACACAAGAGTACTGGGGCTGCATGCACTTAGGGCTACCTTCCCTAGATGCCCTGTAAGTACTGCCTTTGCAGCCTCCGGGTTATCTTCCATGAGCCATTCAGGAGCAGCTACCTTCGTGTGGTTCTGTCGCTGCTCGGTGATTGCCCGCCCTTGAAGGTTCAGCTGGGGAGGTTCTTACTCCAGTTTGCTCTTGGGTAGGAGGTAGTTTTGTCGCTGGCTGGAGCGCGAGGTACTGTGCAGCTGTCTGATATACGCATAGCGACCAGTTCTGTTCACCTGGAGATGTTGTGCTTTTGCGGGGTTTTTCTTTTGTTTTGCCTGGTGGGAGTGTGCCTGGTGTGGCGGTAGGACCACTTGTAAGATGTTGGTGGCCCTCCACTAGATCCTCGTGCTTGCACACGTCGCAGGGGTTCAGCTTTTCCTTGTTTGCTTGGTAGCTCTGGGATAACCGGTAAGCAGTACCTCGCCTGGGCTTCCCTTAGCAGTCAGCCTAAGGGTCCTGGAAACCCCCTTTGGGGCTCAGTGGTCCAATGTAGGAGACCTTTGAGTCCCACCTCGCCTTGTGTGAGTTTGAAGGTTGCTCTGTCCCTTTGCCTCAGAGTGACACACACTGCCTCCGCCTTGCTGCCTGTTGGGGTCAGTGACACCTATGAACCAGAGTCCTGGGAGTGGTGGTCTTTGCTTGTACTCCATTCACCCAGTCCACTGAGACTGATACTCGGGTGCAGGCAGCTTTAGCATTGCATGTGAGGTTTAGGTTGCAGCAACGTGCGAGGTTGGTTGCCTTTCCGGATGCCCCACAGCTGCCCTGCTGAATTATACTGGTAGTGAGACTCTGGCTGCTTTGGGGATTGCCCCTTCCGGATCAGCGGCGGAGGCATTCAAGCCTGGTCCTCCTGCTGGAGCGTTTGGTCCATGCCAGCGGGCCCCCTTCATCCCTGCTTTCCGGTGGACTCTGCTTTTTCTCCAAAGGCAGAGGGTTGGAGGATGGCTCGGCCCCAGGTCCTGACGTGGAGGATTCCGGGGCTGGGGAGGAGTTGACTTGGGGGGGCCTGGGCCCCATTTGTTCCTGCTTGGGTGTTTGGTACCCTCGGCACGGGGCTTGTTGTTACAGTGGGAGGGGTTTTCCTATCCCCCCTCCTCTGTACATTTTTGTTATGAGTTCGACTCTTTCCCGGGCTCGGTTCCGAGTTCCCTTGGGTTCTTTGGTTCCTTCCTTCTGGAGGTTTTGGCTTTCCGCATCCCACCGAGAAAGGTGTATTCACCTAGTTGTACTCACCTAGTTGTGGTTGCTAGGGTTGAGCTCTGGCTCTCTGGTCCTGCCTCTCAATGTCAATCAACTGATGTACAGATTCCTGAATCTACTGGGCTCTGTCATATCTACATTTGAAACTGTGTATGGAGTCTGCCTCCACCACATCCCTCCCTTGCCCTTGCGGCTTACCTCCTGCGAGATCCGGATTACGCCTCGATAATGAAGCCTTCTTCTTTGGGTTTGGCTCCTTTTTTCCTTATTAAATGCGTTACAAGGTGCCAGAGTCTTCCTGGCTGGCAGACTGCCTTTTCTTTCATTGGAGGGCTTGGGATTCGTCCTGTCAGACTGTGCACTTGAATGGCGAGAGTTACCAACAGTCGTTCAGGTTTTCCTGGGGGGTGAGTTGGAGCACCTCAATGCGTGCGTGTTCGCCCCCGTCTTTCATTATGATGTCGGCCAGGTGCAGCTTCACGTGCAGGTTCCCTCCCTTTCAGCATCCCTGGTGGCTGAGAATTTGTGCACCCGTGGGCACTTGGCTTCGGTCTTGCGCTTCTTTTCCCTGCTAGAGCTGTCTTCGGACTGGCTCGTGGTGGGTGTGGAGGAGCTGGGTTCTGGGCCAGTGTCCAGTGTGCTTGCTTCGGCAGCTCGGGTGCCAGCTGCCTTGGTGAAGTTGTTTGAGCCATTTCTGAAGGAGGTGATGTCTGTTCTTTGCTTTTTGCCTTGCGTGCTGATAGGCGGTGCTCGTCCAATTTTTGGAATCATCTTGGGCCCTGTCTCATAGATTTTCATCCCCTTTTTGTCTGTTGCAGTTTGCCGAGTCTGCGGTGGTGCATTTTCTGCAGGTGGTTTCGTCTAGTTGATGGCTTATGTCGAACTGGTAAGTTCTTGGGGGGGGGGGGGGGATGAAGGTTCTGCCCTGAAGGGTCGCGCCAAGTTTTTTGTTTTAGTTTCTTACCATGTGGGGTTTGTTTTGTTATGCCTACCACTCTGGGTGCCTAACCCTGATCGATGGCAGATAAGGAAAACCCCAACCACAGGGGGGTTTTCCAGGGCCATTGCTCCCTGAAATTTCTCTGAAGGGGGCCAGGTTCCGGCTCTAGTCCCTGGTAGGTCTGAACTCCATCTTGAGGTTATCTTGAGATGATTTCGGGGCTTTTTAGTGTCCCCGCGGCCCGGTCCTCGACCAGGCCTCCATCCCCAGGAAGCATCCCGTGACAGCTGACTAACACCCAGGTACCTATTTTACTGCTAGGTAACAGGGGCATAGGTTGAAAGAAACTCTGCCCATTGTTTCTCGCCGGCGCCCAGGATCGAACCCGGGACCACAAGTCCAGTGTGCTGTCCGCTCGGCCGACCGGCTCCCCACCCAGGGCTAATGTCCTGGTCTAATATAAAGTACATTAGCCCAATAAGCTCCAGAGAGTCTCTGGGGGCTCACCCTGAAAATGGCGTTTCATTAGATTCAACGCTGGTTTTCTGTGGGGAGCCCCTACGGCTCCCTGGAGCTTATCGGGCTAATGTATGTTATATTAGACCGGGACATTAGCTAAGGAGTTCAGACCTACCAGGGACCAGCACCAGAACCTGGCCCTTTCAGAGAGGTTTCAGGGAGCAATGGCCCTGGAAAAACGCCTTGTGGTTGGGGTTTTTCCTTATCTGCCATCAACCGGGGGTTAGGCACCCAGAAAGGTAGGCATAACAAAACAAACCCCACATGGTAAAAAACTAAAACAAAAAAACGAACAGAGTGGTAGAAACTCCCTACAATCCCAAGAAAACAAGCAAACATCACACTTTACTGCCGCGCCGATTGTCCGCGTAGCCCTCCCCGCCCCGGCAGGGGGAGGGGGGGAGCCCTGGACCTACCGTGCCGGCTGCCTAGCATCAGTTCGTAAGCTAATGTCAACCGGGATAGATGCTTCTCTGGCCTCAGTTTCCTAGGCGGTGTTTGCCTTGTGTGGCGTTCACTGCCGTGTGTTGTGTTGTGCGGTGGTTCGCTCTTCTCCTCGAATCTTCACGTCTGGTCTTTCTGACTCGAGTCTATCACCACTTGTACGGGGCACAGGTGGCTTCGTTGTTGGTCTCCCATCTGCATGCTTCGTCTCGCTGGCAGTATGAAGTTTCCTGGAGGTCCTTCCGGGTTTTTCCTATCACTGCATAGGTGTACTTCGGTCTCTGATAGGGTTGTTTTGTCCTTCCTGTCGTGGTTGTTTCAGGACCGTCATTTAATGCCGAATACTGTCGCTTCTTATCATGTGGCACTGGTGGAGCCACTCCAGCTTGCGTTCGGTACTGATGTTATGTATGCTCCGTTTCACAAGTTGTCTCGTGCGTTGTTTCATCTCCAGCCTGCTCATGTGTCGCCTGAGCCCTCCTGGTCCTTGGACAATGTGTTCTTTACTCCCCGGTTTGTGGTGGCCCCTTCGGTTCAGGATTGTTTTTCCAAGGCTCTTTTTTCCAGTTGGCATTAGCCTCTGGGGGTCGGGTCGGGGAACTTGATGCTCTCCTCTTGCACAGGGGTTTCTGCTCTTTTGGTCCTGGTCGTAGGTTTGTTCTGTTGCAGCCTTGTTATCTTTTCTGGCAAAGAATGAGATTGCTGTTTTCCAGAGGGTTTCTTGAGTTGTTGATGCTTGGTTGGTCAGGCTGGGAATGCATCATGTCTTGTGTCCGGTTGTGGCTCTCCGCCATTATTTGCATGCCACAGCTTTGGTGGCCGGGGATGCGCTTTGGGCTGATCCGGTTTCCTTTCTTCCTTGTTCCCGGGCTTGGGTCTCTCAGGTCGTCCACAGGATTATTAAGGCTAGCCAGCCTGCGGGCTATCCTTGTACCCACAACGTGCGTAAGTTTGCTGCTCTGGCTGCGTCTTTGGCAACATGTCTTGGGTTGATATTCGGGCACGAGGTTTTTGGAGGTCGAACAGGGTCCTGGCCACTCGCTACCTAGTCAATGTCCCTGGACCTCGTAGGGCCTGTGTAGCATTGGGTTGGCGGCTGCACCCAGTTGTTTCTGCTTTGCTTTGAGGAGTGAGGACTGACCGCTGCCCAGATAAGTCCCTGTTTTTCCTTGTCTTTGGGTAGTTAGCCCCGGAAAACCAGTGTTGAATGTAATGAAACGCAATTTTCTGAGTGAGTCCCGGAGACTCCCTGGCATTCCTCCCTCCCTTTGGTCGGCGGTGTTTACGCATATTGTGACATCCAGCATAAGAACTGCAGGGTGGATCTCCGGCATGGGAGGTCTGGGGCTTCTGCCATCCCCTCCTGGGAAGGGAGGGGGTTGTGCAGACAGCGGCGTGGCGATATGATGACGTCATGCTCGTTTGCTAATTTTTGTTTGGGGAGTTCTGTCCACTCGTTTGGTTTTCTTTAGCAATAGTTTCACCAGAATTGGGGTTTGTTTTGGGGCGCATACCTTTCTGGGTGCCAGATCCAGTGGATGGCAGACATAGAATGCTCCCAACCACATTCGGGGGGGCCTCGTAGCCTGGTGGATAGCGCGCAGGACTCGTAATTCTGTGGCGCGGGTTCGATTCCCGCACGAGGCAGAAACAAATGGCAAAGTTTCTTTCACCCTGAATGCCCCTGTTACCTAGCAGTAAATAGGTACCTGGGAGTTAGTCAGCTGTCACGGGCTGCTTCCTGGGGGCGGAGGCCTGGTCGAGGACCGGGCCGCGGGGACGCTAAAAAGCCCCGAAATCCTCTCAAGATAACCTCAAGATAACCACACGGGGGTTTCTATAGGCCATTGCTACTCGTGCTTCTCTTGATGGGGCCAGGTTCTGGCTCATGGTCCCCGGTAGGCAAGAACTCCATGCACATTGACTGACAGTTATACATATTAAAAAAAAAGTTATACATATCCATTCAGCCTGGATAGCTCTGGAGAGCCTCCGGGACTCGCCCAGAAAATAGCGTTTCATTACATTCAATGCTGTTTTTTTGCCAGAATTCTCCGCTCAAATACGACCAAAATATGACATCTACGATTTTAAACACTTTTATAAGACAAAATATATATATATATATTTATATATTTATTTTTATTTCTTGTGTCTGGGTGTGTTGCAGGCTATAATTACAAGAGCAGCCCAAGAGTTAACCTTTAAAGTGCGCATCACGTCATATGACGTGTTGGACGTTGTTCCAGTCAACTGCGCATCACGTCATATAATGTGTTGGAGTACTACGCAAGATTTAAATGGCCCGCGGATACATGGGGTTCACCACACTTTCATCAGGGCTCTTGTAAATAGATGCCATTTTTTAAAAAAATCGTGGGCCAAACTCCCGGGTGCTATTGGCCTCAGTATTGAGTGAGCAACCAAGCCTGACGCACGCAGCATGAGCTAACAGCACTACTGTTCAGCTTGTGACCACAGCATCGCCTAAAAATGCCAAAATATACTTGTTCATGCTATTATGTAGCAATGATATTATTACAGAAGACCTCTGACTGTGATAAAACTGACCAGGGTTCCGATAATAGCAGGATTGTGGTGATATTTAGCGCTGTGCGCTGTAACGGTTCTATTGTTACGGGTCACTCCGTTACGGGTCACTCCGGGGTCACCAATGTAACGGTTCTATTGTTACGTAAAGTATGGTGACAAATAAACACAGACACTAAGATACTATATATATATTTGGTCGAATATACAGAAGTACACAGGTGATACTTTGGTGTGAGTTGAGCGCACTGAGCGTCGGTACAGTATCTCGCAAGTGTCTGCTCTAGACCACACTTGAAAGTAGACTCTCGTTAATGTTTGCTATCCTGCTGCTTATATGCCCGGGCAACGCCTCACCTCATTCATCTCCAAAGATTGACAGGAATATTAACAAAGCATTTGGAGCGAGTATATTATTGGGATAATCTACTCGCTACAGCGCCATGGAGGGGAGGAGTAATGCTGTGGGAGGGAGGGTGGTGGCGATGTCTTCTGTGTGTGGTCAACTTTTATTGACTGCACTCAGCATACCAGCTTAGTGGTTCGCTATGGTGAATACAAATGTAGATACTTATATATAATGTGTGTATAGAGGGTATAAACAGCAAGAGAAGGTTTGGAGCCGCCATTTTGGTGAGGGTGGTGGCGTCGTCTGCACGACGCCACCGTGCAGACGACGGTGTTGTTTACTGGTTACCACGATGGTCTTTGGGCACCATACCAGTTTATTTGTACAAGTATGGTAAATAAAACAGGTAGATATTTATATATAATGTGTGTGTATATAGCGTAATAACACCACACAGTATTGTTGGAGGAGAAATATTAGTGCGTCTGGCCTTGAGGGCGGCAGCCATTAGCTGACTGTGTGAGGTCCTACGTCTTTGTTCCTTTACTCACCATACAAGCTTAGATGTACAGTTATGGTGAACAAAACATGTAAATATTTATATATAACGTCTGTATATAAGATATATAGCGTAATAACACCACACAGTATTGTTAGAGGAGAAATATTAGTGCGTCTGGCCTTGAGGGCGGCAGCCATCAGCTGACTGTGTGAGGTCCTACGTCTTTGTGCCTTTACTCACCATACAAGCTTAAATGTACAGTTATGGTGAACAAAACATGTAGATACTTATATATAACGTCTGTATATAGTGAATTATAGCAAAAACAGTATTGTGGGAGGAGAATGTGGGCGAGTCAGATGACTGGAGGGAGGGTGAGAGTGGCTGCCTGGTACACGGCGGTCACTCTTCGTTACTTTTTGACTCATAATAGCTACTTAGTGGTTCGTTATAGCGAACAAAACATGCAGATACTTATATATAACCTGTGCTTATAGTGTAATAACAGACAAAGTATTTGTTCACTGATTGATGAACATAATTGAATCAACAATATGCACACCATATTTTTGAGTACAGCAATGATTCACTCATTTTATTATATAAATATATCAAACTACACACTATTGAATAATATTACAGCAAAAAAACTATGAAAAATCAATCAGAGACAATGAAATAATTAGGTAATTATCTCTTTTTGGCAACTCCGGCCTGACAGCTGGCGAGCAACAGACCGCCTGGGACGCATGCTGATTCAGCGCCTATAATTTGCCAGACTTCCCCGCCCTATAGCGGGCAATATATGCTACTTACGATTTTTTTATTATTTTTCCCGTGATCAGTGAACACAAATTAACAGGTTAGGAAGAAAAAATAATTTTTTTTTTTCAAAATGACATGCACCTGTGGGGATGACAGGATATTAAACACCGAGCATGTTAAGGGTTAAGCAACATCATTTTTAATACCACAACACCATCCTGAATCGCAAAGACATGGTTAAAGATACGATAGTAATCTACACACACTAACGAATATAGGAGGTTTTGTATGCTGGAGACTGTGTTCATTCAGGAGCTGACACCAGTAATCAACATCCAGATGAATATGGCATTGAGCATACAACGGTTCCATAGTCCTCCATTGACCCAGAGGGAAGATGTAAGACCTGGTAAGACAGCTAGAGGCCGGAGTTGGGCAACAATCACCTCACCTTACCCTTTGCCTCTCCCTACGAATAAGGGGGTTAAGTGAATCGTAGAGTGAGGTGTACCCACACTTATAAATGTCTAAATTTTTCCTTGTAAGTTCAGTATAGCTGTGTTAGAGTAACAGTGTGTTTTTCTAAAGATGTCACATTGCAGACAAAACATCAAACAAACAAAAAAAATGGAAGGATTAAGTGATTTAGTGTTTCTTCACCCTCCTGATGGTAGAAGATATTTGTATAGAATGGAAAATATCCGCCCCCCCCCCCCCCCCCCCCAAAAAAAAAAGTCACAATGCTGTTATGTTTAACCCTCAAACCACGAGGGGTCCGAATGGCTTCAACACCCACAGGGGCAACAAAAAAAAAGATTCCTCAAAATTCTTTCGTCTTACAAAAGTGCTCATTTGTGTTCCCTGATCACAGAAAAAATGTAAAAAAAATCGTAGGTGGCATATTTTAGCCGCAATATGGTAGGGAAGTCTTGCAAAAAAAGGGCGTTGACAGAGACTTCGCCAGACGAGATCTACTCCACCCGAGCTGTCAGGCGGCAGTTGCCACAAATATATTATAACCTAATTATTTCAATGTCTCTGATTTTTTCTTTGTTTTTTGCAGTAATATTATTCAATAGTGTGAATTGTGATATACCTGTATTTATATAATAAAATGTGTGAACCATCGCTGTACTCAAAATTATGGTGTACATATTAGTGATTCAATTATTATGTTCATTAAACAATAAACAAATAGTTTTGCTGTTATTACACTATATACACAGGTTATATATAAGTATCTGTATGTTTTGCTCACCATAACGAACCACTAAGTTGGTATTGTTAGTCAAAATGCAACGAGGAGTGACCGCCACACACCAGCCAGCCACTCGCTGCCACTCCCTCCCTCAACAACATCTCAATCGCCCTCATTCTCCTACCCACAATACTGTTTTTGCATTTATTCACTATACACAGACATTATATATATGGTCTGACACTGTCACAGATATTATATATAAGTATTTACATGTTTTGTTCACCATAACTGTACATCTAAGCTTGTATGGTGAGTAAAGGTACAAAGACATAGCTACTCACACAGTCAACTGGTGGTGGCCACCCTCAAGGCCAGACGCACTATTTCTCCTCCAACAATACTGTTTGTGGTGTTATTATGCTATATACACACACACATTATATATAAGTATCTACCTGTTTTATTCACCATACCTGTACAAATAAGCTGGTATGGTGCCCAAAGACCATAGTGGCCACCAGTAAACAATATGACAAGGCATGCAGACGATGCACCTCCCTCACCAAAATGGCGGCTCCCAACCTATTCCTATTGGTGTTATTACATTCAATACACACTTTATATGTAAGTATCTACATTTGTGTTCACCATAGCGAACCACTGATCTGGTATGGTGAGTGCAGTCAGTAAAAGTTGGTCACATACAGTCAGAAGACGACGCCATCACCCTCCCTCCCACAGCCTTACGCCTCCCTCCATGGAGCACAGCGTTAAATATCACCACAATCCCGCTATTATCAGAATCCTGGTCAGTTTTATCACAGTCAGGGGTCTTCTGTAATACTATCATCGCTAAATAATAGCATGAACATATATATTATGGCATGTGTAGGCGATGCTGTGGTCACAATTAGCTGAACAGCGATGCTGTGAGCTCATGCTGCATGCATCAGCCTTGGTGGCTTGCTGAGTACTGAAGCTCTGATACCCAGGGGGGGCCTGGTAGCCTGGTGGATAGTGTGCAGGATTCGTAATTCTGTGGTGCGGGTTCGATTCCCACACCAGGCAGAAACAAATGGGCAAAGTTTCTTTCACCCTGAATGCCCCTGTTACCTAGCAGTAAATAGGTACCTTGGAGTTAGTCAGCTGTCACGGGCTGCTTCCTGGGGTGTGTGGGGTGTGGAAAAAAAAAAGTAGTTAGTAAACAGTTGATTGACAGTTGAGAGGCGGGCCGAAAGAGCAAAGCTCAACCCCCACAAACACAACTAGGTGAATACCCAGGAATGTTGGCCTGGATTTTTCTTCTAGGTGGCATCTGGCAACTATCAGTCGTGGCTACACTATAGCTGCCCCTATCCCGGGTGGGGAGTTTAAATTATAGCGCTAGACATGAAATCATATATATATGATTTGCGTCGGTTTTGGTTTTGTCACTGAAATCATATATATATGATTTGTGCGGTTTAAGGGTTAACCCCTGGGATGCTCTTGTGATTATACCTTGCAACACATCCAGGCGCAAGAATAAAAAAGTATACAAAATTTTCCTCTTATTAAAGTGTTCATTTGTGATCCCTGACCACCCTGACAATGGGAAAAACAAAAAAAATCATAGATGACATATTTTGAGCGCAATAAGGCATGGAAGACTGGCAAAATGTAGGCGTTGACAGCAAGCATCTGAGGTGGTCAGCTCTGGCCGAGCTGTCAGGCGGGAGTTTCCACAAAGCAATTATTACCTAATTATTTCAATGTCTCTGATTGATTTTTTCATAGTTTTTTGGCAGTAATATTATTCAATAGTGTGTAATGTGATATATTTATATAATAAAATGTGTGAATTATCGCTATACTCAAAATTACGGTGTGCATATTAGTGATTCAATTATGTTCATAAAATAATAAAGAAATAGTTTTGCTGTTATTACACTATATACACATGTTATATATAAATGTCTGCATGTTTTGTTCACCATAACAAACCACTAAGTTGGTATCATGTTCAAAACAACGAGGAGTGGCCGCCACACACCAGCCAGCCAATGTCACCACTCCCTCTTTCAACAACAGCTCACTCTCCAACATCCTCCTCCCATCTGTTGAAAGCCTTTTTTAGGTCCAGATAGATGCAGTCAACCCAATCATCTCTTTCCTGTAAAATCTCTGTGGCTCGATCGTAGAAACTGAGTAAATTCGATACACAGGATCTTCCAGATCGAAAACCATACTGTCTGTCTGGTATTATATAATTTCTTTCCAGGTGTTCTACCCATTTAGTTCTTATTATTTTTTCCAATATTTTGACTATTACACTTGTCAATGATACAGGTCTATAATTGAGGGGGGGGGGGGGATCTTCCTTGCTGCCACTTTTGTAGATTGGAACTATGTTAGCCCTTTTCCACACATCTGCTATGACTCCTGTACATAGGGATGTCTGAAAAATCAGCTGAAGTGGAATGCTCAGCTCAGATGCACATTCTCTCAGAACCCATGGTGAAAATCCACATGGGCCAACTGCTTTGTTCTTACTTAGCTCCAGAAGCATTTGTTTCACTTTGTCTCTATACACTTCTATGTGTTCTATGCTGTTCTCTGGAATTCTTATTGTGTCTGGTTCTCCAAAGATCTCATTTTGTACAAACACACTTTGGAACTTTTCGTTTAATGTTTCACACATTTCCTTCTCATTTTCCGTGTATTTGTCCCCGATTTTCAACCTCTGAATATTATCCTTTACCTGCAGCTTGCTTTTAATGAATTTGTGTGTGTATGTGTATGTATGTATGTATGTATGTATGTATGTATGTATGTATGTATGTATGTACTCACCTAGTTGTGTTTGTGGGGGTTGAGCTCTGGCTCTTTGGTCCCGCCTCTCAACCGTCAATCAACAGGTGTACAGATTCCTGAACTTATCGGGCTCTGTCATATCTACACTTGAAACTGTGTATGGAGTCAGCCTCCACCACATCACCCCCTAATGCATTCCATTTGTCAACCACTCTGACACTAAAAAAGTTCTTTCTAATATCTCTGTGGCTCATTTGGGCACTCAGTTTCCACCTGTGTCCCCTTGTGCGTGTTCCCCTTGTGTTAAATAGACTGTCTTTATCTACCCTATCAATCCCCTTCAGAATCTTGAATGTGGTGATCATGTCCCCCCTAACTCTTCTGTCTTCCAGCGAAGTGAGGTTTAATTCCCGTAGTTTCTCCTCGTAGCTCATACCTCTCAGCTCGGGTACTAGTCTGGTGGCAAACCTTTGAACCTTTTCCAGTTTAGTCTTATCCTTGACTAGATATGGACTCCATGCTGGGGCTACATACTCCAGGATTGGCCTGACATATGTGGTATACAAAGTTCTGAATGATTCTTTACACAAGTTTCTGAATGCCGTTCGTATGTTGGCCAGCCTGGCATATGCCGCTGATGTTATCCGCTTGATATGTGCTGCAGGAGACAGGTCTGGCGTGATATCAACCCCCAAGTCTTTTTCCTTCTCTGACTCCGGAAGAATTTCCTCTCCCAGATGATACCTTGTATTTGGCCTCCTGCTCCCTACACCTATCTTCATTACATTACATTTGGTTGGGTTAAACTCTAACAACCATTTGTTCGACCATTCCTTCAGCTTGTCTAGGTCTTCTTGAAGCCTCAAACAGTCCTCTTCTGTTTTAATCCTTCTCATAATTTTAGCATCGTCCGCAAACATTGAGAGAAATGAATCGATACCCTCCGGGAGATCATTTACATATATCAGAAACAAGATAGGACCGAGTACAGAGCCCTGTGGGACTCCACTGGTGACTTCACGCCAATCGGAGGTCTCACCCCTCACCGTAACTCTCTGCTTCCTATTGCTTAGATACTCTCTTATCCACTGGAGCACCTTACCAGCTACACCTGCCTGTCTCTCCAGCTTATGTACCAGCCTCTTATGCGGTACTGTGTCAAAGGCTTTCCGACAACCCAAGAAAATGCAGTCCGCCCAGCCCTCTCTTTCTTGCTTAATCTGTGTCACCTGATCGTAGAATTCTATCAAGCCTGTAAGGCAAGATTTACCCTCCCTGAATCCATGTTGGCAATTTGTCACGAAGTCCCTTCTCTCCAGATGTGTTACCAGGTTTTTTCTCACGATCTTCTCCATCACCTTGCATGGTATACAAGTCAAGGACACTGGCCTGTAGTTCAGTGCCTCTTGTCTGTCGCCCTTTCTGGGGGGAGCCCCGTCGGCTCCCCGGAGCTATCCCAGGCTGATATGCTAATGTCAGACTTTGGCATCAGTCATGTGTATGGAGTTCTTAGGCCTACCGGGGACCACGGCCAGAACCGGGCCCCCTCAGAGAGGCAAGGGGAGCAATGGCCTATAGAAGCCCCCGTGTAGTTGGAAGCATTCTATGTCTGCCATCGACCGGAACAGGCACCCAGAAAGGTAAGCGCCCCAAAACAAACCCCTATTCTGGTTAAAATTGCTACCTAATACCGAACTAGTGGATAGAACTCCCCAACCGAAAACAAGCAAATTAGTGTGACGTCACACACTGCCACGCCGCTGTCTGCGCAGCTCCCCCCTCCCCGGGAGGGGGAAGGGGGGAGCTGCGCAGGGTTTCGGGGTCGGAGCAGGGGTTACTTGATCTCGAGACTCGGGCAGCTTCGGGGGTTGCCCCTTCCGGGGGGGCGGCAGAGGCATTCGAGTCTTGTCTCCCGGCCGAAGCTTCAGGGTCTGACCAGTGGGCCCCCCTTCCTCCAGCTTTTCCGGCTGCTCCGTCCTTGTCTTGTGGGGTCGGGGCTTGGGGAGAGGACTCGGCCTCGGGTCCTGTGGTGACGGACCTCGAGGCTGGGGAGGGGCTGACTTGGGGGCCTTGGGCCCCGCTGGACCCCGCCTGGGTTTTTCTTCCCACTGAGCGGGGCTTATTGTTACAAGGAGTGGGGTTTTCTTTCCCCCCCTCTGCATACGAGTTGGATTTGGTGTCGGCCCCTCCCCGGGTACGGTTCCGTGTTCCCCCGGGTACGTCGGTTCCGTCCTTCCGGAGGTTTTCGGCTTATCGCATCCAACCTGGTGTGGTGCGAGCGGCCTTTGCAGCTTACCTCCTGCGTGACCCGGATTATGCCTCGGAAATGGATCCGTCCACGTTCAGGTTTGGGACTTCGTTCCCTTTCTGGCTCCGTTACGAGGTTCCGGAGTTGTCCTGGCTAGCAGACTGCCCCTTGTTTGGTCTGGATTCCTGGCATTCCTTCTGTCGTTCCCGCACGCTGGAGTGGCGGGAAGCTTACACGGTGCTTCAGGTTTTCCTGGGGGATGAACTTGAGTACCTGAATGAGTGCTTGTTTGCCCCTGCCCTTCCCCGCGATGTGGGCGTTATTCAGCTCCATGTGCAGGTTCCCTCCCTTTCGGCGGCGCTCGTGGCGGAGGACTTGCGCGCTCGAGGCCTTTTGTGTTCGGCCTTGCGGTTCTTTTCCCTCCTGGAGCTGTCTTCGGATTGGCTCGTGGAGGATGTGGGGACGCTTGGGTCCGTCCCGGGGTCCGGCACCTTGTCCTCGGCTGCGCGTTCGTCGGCTGCCTTGTTGAAGCTGTTCACGCCGATTTTGCGGGATGCGGTTTCCCTGTTCTATGCTTCCCGTCTCGCGTGTCGGCAGGCGGTGCTGGGTTCCTCCGTGGAATCTGCTTGGGCTCTGGCTCTTAGGCGTTCTTCACCTTTTTGTCCTCTCCTATTTGGGGAGTCGGCCGTGGCGCAGTTTATTCAGGCTGCGTCGGCGGCTTGTCGTCCGATGTCGGACTTGTTGGTTTTCCGGGGGTCCCGGGGTGGGTCTTCCCGGAAAGGTCGTGCCAGGGCTCGGGGTTCCTCTCGTCGTGGTAGGCCTCTGGTGTCAGGTTTGGGGTTGGCTCCTCCTGCGGACCCTCCCTCGTCTGGTCGGCGCGGTGTTCGCGCTGTGCGGGGTTCTGGGTCTCGTAAGGGTCGCCGGCCCTTTCGCGGTTTGCCCCTTTGACGGGGCGATGGGGGGGCGGCTTGCGCTGTTCGCCCGCGCCTGGTCCCACGATTCGTGGGCCTTTCGGGTCGTGTCTCGCGGCCTGCGGTGGCGTTGGGGGGTCGGGGCTGGCGGGGCAGGCTTCTTCCCCTGCGCTCTGTCGAGTCGTCTTGGAGTGGGTGCGCTTGGGCGTCGTCGAAACGACGTCGTCCCTCAGATGGGTTTCCCGTCTGTTTCCGGTTCCGAAACGGGACTGCGCGGACCTGCGGTTCATTCTGGACTTGTCCCGTCTGAACCCCTGGGTTCATTGCCCCTCCTTTCGGATGACTACGCTGTCTCAGGTTCGGCTCCTCTTGGAGCCGGGTGCTTGGATGGTGTCCCTGGACCTCCGGGACGCTTATTGGCATGTCCCGATTCATCCGCGGTTCAGGGACTGGCTCGGTTTTGTAGTGGGGCGTCTGAGTTACCGCTTTCGTTGTCTCCCGTTCGGGTTGAACCTGGCACCTCGCGTGTTCACACGCCTTACACGGGTTGTGGTGGCTCGTTTGCGTCTCCTAGGTGTTCGGGTGTTGGCCTACCTCGATGACTGGCTGGTTTGGGCTCCCAGCCAGTCAGCTTGCTTGCTAGTCAGGGATTTGGTTCTTTCCCAGCTCGCCGGGTTCGGGTTCTTGGTGAACTGGAGGAAGTCCCATCTGGTTCCCTCTCAGGTTCGGACTTGGCTGGGTCTCGTGTGGGACTCTCGGACCGCCTCCTTGTCTCTCCCTCCGGAGTCTCTCCTGCGGCTGCGGTCCCGCCTTCGTCTGTTTCTGGAGGGCCCTCGGGTCACCCGGCGGTTGCTCGAGGGGCTGTGCGGGAGCCTGAACTTCGCGATGGTGGTCTGCCCGCCGGGTCGGGTTTGGCTTCGACGGCTGTTCTGGTTCCTTCGGGGTTCCCCCTTCCGCCTCTCTCGCGATCGCAGAGTTCGACCCCCGGGGGACTTGCGTCGGTTGCTGCGTCACCGGTTTCCTCTTCGGGTTTTTCGGGGTTCAGTGCCTTGGCGCCTACTCGAGCCCTCGCTCGATGTGTACACGGATGCGTCGTCTCTCGGCTGGGGTTTTGTGACCAGTGCTCATCAGGCCGGCCAGGGGCGTTGGGATCCGTCCTTCCGTCGAGCTCACAGTACGGTGCGGGAGTTCGCGGCAGTGTGGTTTGCTCTGGGGAGGATTCGGGTGGCCCGCGGATCGACGATTCGGCTCCATTCGGACTGCTCTCCGGTGGTTCATTGCCTGAACCGCGGGGGTTCGATGCGGTCCTTGTCTCTTTGGGGTTGGTCGCTTCGGGTGACTCGTCTGCTGAGTTCTCAGGGTTTGGCTCTCCTGGTGGTTCACGTACGGGGCGTGTCCAACGTCTTGGCCGACGCCCTGTCTCGCTTCGTTCCCCTCTCCACGGAGTGGACGGTCGACGACGAGTCCTTCCGTTGGCTTTGCCAGACGTTCGGGCGCCCCGAGGTGGACCTCTTCGCGTCGGCGTGGTCGCGGCGTCTTCCCGTTTATGCGGCGCCCTTCCCCGATTGCGAGGCCATCGGGGTCGATGCCTTTCGGCTCGACTGGTCGAGGTGGGGGTTCCTGTACCTCTTTCCCCCGGTTCGGCTGTTGCTCCAGGTCCTGACTCGCTTAGAGACTTACCGGGGGAGAGTTGTCCTTCTGGCCCCTTTGTTGCCGGCCCAGCCTTGGTTTCAGGTGCTGGTTGCTCGGTGTCCGAACCCGAGGGTTTTCCCGCGGCTCCGCCTCTTTCAGCAGATCGGGCCGGTACGTCACGTAGCTGGTTCGATCTTCTCCTCGAGTCTTCGCGTATGGTTTTTTTGACTCGAGTCTATCATCATCTCTATGGTGATCAGGTGGCCTCCTTGTTGGTGTCCCACCTGAGGGCTTCTTCTCGGCGGCAGTATGAAGTTTCCTGGCGGTCCTTCCGTTTCTTTTTGCGTCTTCGTCGTGTCAGCTCCTTGTCTGTTCGGGTGGTCTTGTCCTTCCTCTCGTGGTTGTTTCAGGACCGTCATCTTATGCCTAACACTGTCGCTTCGTATCGTGCGGCGCTGGCGGAGCCGCTTCAGCTTGCTTTCGGTATCGATGTTACGTCTGCGCCGTTTCGCAAGCTGTCTCGTGCATTGTTTCACCTCCGGCCTGCTCATGCGTCGCCTGAGCCGTCCTGGTCTTTGGACAGAGTGCTCGCTTTCCTTTCATCTCCTCGTTTCGTTGTGGCCCCTTCGGTCCAGGATTGTTTTTCCAAGGCACTTTTCTTGTTGGCTTTGGCCTCTGGGGGTCGGGTAGGGGAGCTTCATGCTCTCCTCCGGCGCAGGGGTTTCTGCTCTTTTGGTCGTGGTGATAGTTTTGTTCGTTTGCAGCCGTCTCCTTCTTTTCTGGCGAAGAATGAGACTGCTGCGTTCCGGAGGGGTCCATGGGTGGTTGATGCTTGGTTGGTCAGGCCGGGGGTGCATCATGTTTTGTGTCCGGTTGCGGCGCTTCGCCATTATTTGCGCGCCACAGCTTCTGTGTCCGGGGACGCGCTGTGGGTTGATCCGGTTTCCCTTCTTCCCTGTTCGCGGGTTCGGGTCTCTCAGGTCGTCCGCAGGGTTATTAGGTCTAGCCAGCCTGCGGTCTATCCCCGTGCCCATGACGTTCGTAAGTTCGCGGCTCTTGCTGCCGTCTTTGGGAATATGTCTTGGTCTGATATTCGGGCGCGGGGATTTTGGCGGTCGAACAGGGTCCTGGCTGCTCGTTACCTTGTGAATGTCCCTGGCCCTCGTCGGGCCTGTGTTGCTTTGGGTCGGCGGTTGCAGCCAGTTGTCTCGGCTTCGAGTTGAGGGGTGAGCGACGACCGCCTCCCGGGTAAGTCCCTCTTTTTCTGTCTGTGGGTAGTTAGCTCCGGGGAGCCGACGGGGCTCCCCCCAGAAAACCAGTGTTGAATGTAATGAAACGCCATTTTCTGGGTGAGTCCCGGAGGCTCCCCGGCATCCCTCCCTCCCTCCGGTCGGCGGTTTTTCGCGTTTTTGACATCCAGCCTCAAGAACTGAGGTGTGGGTAGCCGGCGCGGGGGGTCTGGGGCTCCCCCTTCCCCCTCCCGGGGAGGGGGGAGCTGCGCAGACAGCGGCGCGGCAGTGTGTGACGTCACACTAATTTGCTTGTTTTCGGTTGGGGAGTTCTATCCACTAGTTCGGTATTAGGTAGCAATTTTAACCAGAATAGGGGTTTGTTTTGGGGCGCTTACCTTTCTGGGTGCCTGTTCCGGTCGATGGCAGACATAGAATGCTTCCAACTACACGGGGGCTTCTATAGGCCATTGCTCCCCTTGCCTCTCTGAGGGGGCCCGGTTCTGGCCGTGGTCCCCGGTAGGCCTAAGAACTCCATACACATGACTGATGCCAAAGTCTGACATTAGCATATCAGCCTGGGATAGCTCCGGGGAGCCGACGGGACTCACCCAGAAAATGGCGTTTCATTACATTCAACGCTGGTTTTTTGCATATTGGGACCACATTCGCCGTCTTCCATATTTCTGGTAGGTCTCCCGTCTCTAGTGACTTACTATACACTATGGAGAGTGGCAAGCAAAGTGCCTCTGCACACTCTTTCAGTACCCATGGTGAGATCCCATCTGGACCAACAGCCTTTCTAACATCCAGATCCAGCAGGTGTCTCTTGACCTCCTCTCTCGTAATTTCGAACTCCTCCAAGGCCGCCTGGTTTACCTCCCTTTCTCCTAGCACAGTGACCTCACCCTGTTCTATTGTGAAGACCTCCTGGAACCTCTTGTTGAGTTCCTCACACACCTCTCTGTCATTCTCTGTATACCTGTCCTCGCCTGTTCTAAGTTTCAATACCTGTTCTTTCACTGTTGTTTTCCTTCTGATGTGACTGTGGAGTAGCTTTGGTTCAGTCTTGGCTTTGTTTGCTATATCATTTTCAAAATTTTTCTCTGCTTCTCTTCTCACCCTGACGTACTCATTCCTGGTTCTCTGGTATATCTCTCTGCTTTCTGGTGTTCTGTTATTCTGGAAGTTCCTCCACGCCTTTTTGTTCAGTTTCTTCGCTTCCATACATGCCCTATTATACCATGGATTCTTCTGTTGCTTCTCGGATTTTTCCCTTTGGGCCGGGATGAACCTGTTTACTGCCTCCTGACACTTTTGGGTAACATAGTCCATCATACCCTGTACAGACTTGTCTCTGAGGTTTGTGTCCCAAGGTATTTCACTTAGGAAACTTCTCATCTGTTCATAATTCCCCTTTCGGTATGCCAGCCTTTTGATTCCTAGTTCTTTTTTGGGGGAGATAAGTCCTAGCTCTACCAAGTACTCAAAGTTCAATACACTGTGGTCACTCATTCCCAAGGGCGCTTCCATCTTAACTTCCCTTATATCCCATTCATTTAGGGTAAATATCAAATCAAGCATTGCTGGTTCATCTTCTCCTCTCATTCTTGTTGGTTCTTTGGTGTGCTGGCTTAGAAAGTTTCTTGTTGCCACGTCCAGCAGCTTAGCTCTCCATGTTTCTGGTCCTCCATGCGGGTCTCTGTTCTTCCAATCTATCTTCCCATGGTTGAAGTCTCCCATAATTAGTAGTCCATATCCATTCCTGCTAGCAACAGAAGCTGCTCTTTCTATTATGTTAATGGTGGCCATGTTGTTTCTATCATATTCTTGTCTAGGTCTTCTGTCATTTGGGGGTGGATTATATATGACTGCGACTATAATTTTTTTCCCTCCATTTGTTACAGTACCTGCTATGTAGTCACTGAAACCTTCACAGCCCTGAATATCCATCTCCTCAAAATCCCAGCCTTTTCTTACCAGCAGAGCTACACCACCCCCACCTCTTCCTTCCCTCTCTTTCCTCATAACATAATAGTCCTGTGGGAACACTGCATTTGTTATCGTTTTCGTGATCTTTGTTTCTGTGAGGGCTATTAAGTCTGGGTTTTCCTCGAGTACCAGTTCTCCAAGCTCATTTGCTTTATTTGTAATTCCATCTATGTTAGTGTACATCGCTTTGAGGCTCACTTTCTTCTGTCCCTTCTCAAATCGCCTCCTTGGTGAGTGTTCTGCTGGTGGGGGAGGCTGTTCCATGGTTGTGAGGACCTGTGAGGTGGATAACAGGGTCTCAGAGGATACTGGGATGAGGGGTGGGGGATCCAGTGAAGGGGGAGGGACAGGGAGGGTATGGGGTGAAAGGGGAGGGAGGACGGGAAGGAAAGGGGGGGAGGGAGGACTCGGGAGGAGGGGAGGGGTAGAAGGGTGGGGATTGGGTGTGGGGGGAGGGAGATTTGGCTGAACATTTGAGTGGGGGCAGGGAGGGTTTGGGGTAGGGGGGTTTTCTATGCAGAGGAGGGAGGCGGGGTTGTCCTCCCTTCTGGTGTTACTGGGTAGCTGGTTGTGGGTTCCCCCCTCGCCTCTGGGGGTGTTGTGCTGGGAGCTGTGACTTTCTGGTTTTCCCCTCTCGCCCTGCGCCTCTTCCTTGCTTCTGCCGCCACGGCTCTCTCCTCCCTTGTCATGTCAGCAAGTATGTATGTATGCATGCATGTATGCATGCATATATGTATGTACAGTGAGAACCGCTGCTTAAGAATGCCCCTATTTATGAATATTTCGGTTTAGGAGCTCAATTTCTTTATAAAATATATTCGGGTTACGAGCTTCGCCTTGAGTTGTGAGTTTGTTTATACACGTCGGGTCGACCGAGCGCATGGTACTTGGTGGAACGAGTGACCTCTCCTTATTTTAAGAATGCCTCCTGCATTGTGATGATTGCTCATGAATTCTTTGTAAAGAATTTTTCAGCTTTTCTGGTTTCTAAACATAACAGTAATTATATCACCCCATGGGTCCTACCAAAGTCAGTGGTAAAGTTCAACCTAAGAAAATAGTTGTGGGTAGAGGCAGTAGAGGATGTCCCTTCCTCATTAAGAAAATGTGTGAAGTATGGGAAGAACTGCAAAGTTTTGCTGAAACTTTGATAAAGATAAAGTTTTAAAGATAAAACCAGATAAAGTTGTAGCTGGCTGTTGCATTAACCTTTTTAATGACAATGTGATGCTTCACTATAGACAAGTGGAAAAACAAGTCAGGGAAAAACAAGTCTCTGTGGAAAGGTTTGTAGTGAGAACAACAAGCAGTGAGCCACAACCAGGTCCTAATGATATGCAGACAAAATGTAGGAGAGAGTGTACCCCAGAGAAGTCTTCACTGCCTGATGTTATAATGAGAGGGGACTCCCCTTCCAAACACTAACACCTCCTGTCCTCCTCCCCTCCTCACCGTCTTCCATATGCCAACAGGAGTCATCAATAAAAGTAAGCTATAACTTGTACATACTATAGTACAAAATATGTGTGTATTATGTATGAAATGTATTTGTGGTTAATATTTTTGGGAGTGTGGAATGGATTAATTCAATTTTTATTCATTTCGGGTTACAACCCGTCTCTGGGAACGGATTAAATTCATAATTAATATATATATATATGTACTTAAGAATCCACTAGGAAAATGAAACAAAAATTCTGAATGTTTTCATGTTTCACAACATTATCAAGGAAGTACAGAAAGAAGACATTAAGATTTGGGATTATGTACCCAACTACACCTGACTGGACAAAGATCCATTATAACCTTAGATATCAATTAATGGAAGTGACATGCAGGTAAAATAATTAAGTTGATATTCCCTCATTCTTGGAATGAACTAATGTACTCATTCACTTATTGTTTACATCATTTTATACCTATTACAAATCTTACCAATTATAAAGTTATCTTATTTATATAATCCTGGACTTACATTAATATTATCTAAATCACTATTATTTAATAATGAAGATTCAATAATATCTCTTTCGGTAACTGATTTATACACCATAGTTTTGCATGAATTAGTCCAGTCAGTTGAATGATTACAATCTGATAGGTGAACAAATAATGCAATGAACTCTTGACTATTTCTTATATTATATTTGTTCTTTTATTCCCTGGTCAAGACGTTTCCCTGTTTGCCCAATGTGTGTGTGTGTGTGTGTTTGTGTGTGTGGGTGTGTTTTGTCTATGTAAAATAATGTTATCATTTAGATGGATATATAATCAATTCATACTCTTTTTGTTTGAAAGCCAGAGAGATGGGAGATACAGTTAAATATATATGACTGGTAATTTCATCTTTTTCAGCAATAAATTCTTAATCATCATCCTCCTCAACTCTTGTTCAGCAACTGTACTGTCTGTATATTTTGTCTTTATGAAATATATCATAGTGAATGTTTCTATAGCATTAATTCAGTCATATATGGATATACTGTATGCCATGCAAGTCTGGTTTTAAACTGCTTTCATTTATCTTGCTATATGAATGGCAAGATAAATGGCACTCCATAGAGACCTGTACCTGACTCTGTATTGAGTGTTTTGTAGTTTTTGGGTGTAGTAATGGGCTTGTAGTAAGTCAATGGGCATTGCTACATATTGTTGTAGGAAAGGAGTCTTTGTAATTTTTGTAGTATTTAAGGAATCTTTGGATGTGGAAGCATCCATTTCTGAAGATACTAGTTGCCAGGATGGGAAAATAATTTTAGTTCATTGCATTAGATAATAACAAAGTAAAGCTTTAGGATTCTCTTAGAGTGTTGTTTTATGAACAGTGTTAGTTTTGGAATATAAAAGAAAGACATTTTCTTTTGAGGCTGGTACTAAATAAATAATGTTGGAAAAGAATTTAAATTCAGGTTAAAGTCAAATCTGACTTGATTCAGAGGTACTGTAATGGAAGTCTGTTTAACCCTTTAAGTAGTGAGTTTGCTGATGCATGGCTATATTGCCTGATGTGAAGTAATTTGGATTTATTGTTAGCAAATATATTCATTAATCATCATTTTTACGACAATAAAAAACAGAAAGAAATAGTCCTGCTTTGAGTAATTAAGTCAAGATAATCTTGGTGGTCCATGGAAGGTAGACCCATTGGGAGTGGTCACGCTTGGAAAACCAGCTCGCAATGGTTACCACTTTAACAGAACCTAGTTGAGCATCATCATTAGAGGTAGACCACTTGGGGCACACTATGGCCCTGAAAGGTAGACCAAGAGTACTTAGTTACACCAGCAAGATAGACCAACAAATTTTGGTCATCCATCAAAAGTAAACCAGTTTGCCTTGGCCACCAATGTAAGAAAACAGTTAGTCTTGGCCACCCATGATAGCACTTCTGTGGATGAAGTCAAATTAGAAATCCTTCCTTCTTTTATGATACTTTGGCTACACTCCACCACAAAGCCACCTGACTGCACTCGCATTACTGATCCACCTAGTTACACTCACACTTCAGAATAAACCTTGCTGCAATCACACCACAGAACCACCTAGCTGCAATCACACCACAGAGCCACCTAGCTGCAATCACACCACAGAACCACCTAGCTGCAATCACACCACAGAACCACCTAGCTGCAATCACACCACAGAGCCACCTAGCTACAATCACACCACAGAATTATCTAGTTACACTCACACTACAGAGCCAGTTGGCTTCACTCATACTGTAGACCCACCTGCCTACAATCACACAAATTCTCCAGAATGATAGACAGAATGGTAGACAGTTGGAACACGTTAAGTGAGAAGATGGTGTCTGCCAACACCATCAGTAGTTTCAAAGCATCATATGACAAAGAGTACTGGAAGTGCAAAAAATGAAATGAGAAAAAGTTCCCATAGTGTAAACAGTGCAGACATCAAAATTCAAGATGGCCACCGGAAAGAAGAAAAACACAACAGAGCTGGATTTTGGTCAAAATCCAGCTCTGTTGTGGATTCTGGTTAAAATCCAGCTTTGTTGTGGATTTTATGAGGCCACTATTAATATGAACAGTCTACACAACAAGTTGGCAAAATTAGATATTATAATAATGATATAAGTTCATTGTGTTGGGGGACAGGAAGCCAGAGTGTATTCATACAAGTTGGCTTATATTTGGCTCCCCCTCTCCTGGTCAAATTACACTGGACCCCACCCAGGATGCAACCCCACAACAAGCTGACTAACTCCTGAGTACCTATTTACTGCTAGGTGAACATGTGCATTAGGTAAAAGGAAATATGGCCACCTATTTCTGTCCCGCGTGGGATTTGAACCGGGAATTCTTGATTATGCGTTGAGAATGAACTCGACTGTATTCCCGGGACCCTATGGGTGAACTCTTATTGCGAATTATCATATAGAAATAATCAGATATTTGAGAGAAAGTAATGACCACCTGAGTAGCAAAATATCAGATCTTGAAGGCCTAGTAAAAGAATTATGCAAAGAAAAAAATCACTTGGAAGCTAAAAGCAAAGCAATGGAAAAGGAAATAGTCTTGAAAGTAGCTTTTGAAGAAGTTAAAGCAAATCTATTCTCTTCTATTCAGAATCTGCTATGAAAACAAGTATAACAAACTTGTATAACAAACTAACAATAATTAGTTTAACAAATTCTGTCTTCAGACAACCCCTCTGTTTGAGTCCCTTAACATGCTAAACATACACTCACTCCACACATTCTCATGTGCTATATACATGTACAAAACCATGTTCCTAAATGCTAATCTTTATCTGAAACTTTTTGTTGACAGGTGTAATAGAACCCATGAGCACCACACCAGAAATAAATATATCTATTTACTTTATTTATATATATACAAGTAGGTATATTGGGTTTATCAGAGTACTTAGCAGTGATATTTTTACATTCTTGTAAAGCCACTAACGCGCATAGCGTTTCGGCAGGTCCTTAATCAAACATGTAATTTTAAGTAGGTAATTTGTAGCAAAATTAAAAACATTAACAGGTACATTGTAAGAAAATTTGAAGAAAATTAGTAGGTACGTTATAGTAAAATTTTAGGATTATCCTCATTTTAGGATTATCCACAATTTTAGGATTATCCACATTGTGGGATTATCTTTGATATCCCCAGAATCGGGCTAAATCTGTGCAAATACTCCATGCAAATAAAAGGGCCCAGTATTTGGAACTCACTCCCTGATGAATTAAAATAATTGTCCAACCTATACCCTGTTCAAAAGTAAAACCAAACTAATTTCTACTAAACTAATAAAAAACTAATAAAACTAATTTCATCCTTACAGTTTCCTACCTTGTGCTTCAAAATCACACTGTATTTTATACTACCCACTTCTCCAATATTAGTACTTAAGATTAATTAAGTACTTAATCATTACCAGTGTAATCTCCTCTGTCAATTTATATTGCTGATATTAAACCTTGCTGATATAAAACCTTGCTATAATATACTTTTTCATCTTACCTGATATGTTAGATTAAGAACCTGCCTGAAATGCTATGCGTGTTAGTGGCTTTGCAAGAATGTAAAAATATCACTAATGTAATCTCACCAACCTATTGTATCTTCATGGAAATAAAATATTATCATTATTATCTAAACATGAATGACAACAATAGGTTAGGTAAGGAAATCCAACAGGAAAAACCATTATTGTCAGTACAGATGGAGGAAGTTACACAGAGAATAGACCAGTGCAAGAAGGATATGTAACTTCCCTATGCACAAGTAGCTAGGGAGAAGAATTGAGAGGTACAAAAAAAGGAAAAGATCAACCATTGAGGATCACCTAAACGATGCTAAACAGATGAAAGAAGTTCTAAGGAATGTTACGAAATTACAAAGTGGAAGGAAATTACTGGAAGGAAAGTTATGGTCATTAAGATGAGATCTTTCAAAGGAAGACAGAGAGACGCTGAAACTGAACCTCATAGAGGGAAAATGTCTAAATGAGAGCAGGAATGAAGAAGTCAATTTTTTTTTCTACAAGGTTATAGGGGTAGGCAAGCCAGTGAAATGGTTCAAAAAGGCAAACCAACAAAATCACTAGAGATAGGGAGAGTGAAAAACAAAGGGAGAGTGAAGATGTTCCTGAAAATTTTATACACTAATATAGATGGACTGAGATAAAAAATACTGCAAGTTATGTAATACAGCTGCAGATGCCAGACAGTGTTGCACTCACGGAAACGAAACTTGAAGATGATATTTTAAATGAGATTGTATTTCCAAGGGGCTACTCAATTTGGAAACAGGAACGAAAAGCTAGGAAGGATGGAGGTGTTGCAGTGCTGGTGAAAAAAAAGTTAAAGGTACATGAAATAAAGATTGCCAATCTTCGAGAAGTTGACACTATAGCACTGGAGATTTGCAATCAGGATGATAAACTAATAATCATAAATACATACAGTCCACCAACATACAACATATGGACAAAGGAGGAGCTGGATAATAAACAAGAGGGCCTCCTAACAATAATGAGAGAGATTATAGCAAAAGCGGATAAAGATAGATCATGACTGTTGGTAGTCGGCGACTTCAACTTGAAATCCATAATGGGAGGCATATGAAGCTAGAACATAGGACTTTTGGACCTGTAAATTTGCAAACCTCATCCTGAAGACATTCATGTATCAACACATTAAGCAAGCTATGAGGATGAGGGAAGTGGATGTTCCCTCCATGCTGGATTTAATTTTCACCAGGAAAGAGGAAGAGATATTTGACATTCACTACCTTCCTCCCTTGGGTTAGTGAAAGTGACCTTTAAAGAGAAAATACCCATGCACTCAGGGCATGTTGGCATAACAACATGCCCATGCACTCAGTGCTGGATCCAGACTCAATATTTATAGAATTTAATTTTGTTAAAGAAATGAAAAGGGCCAGTAGCACAGGCACTCAGTGTAGTGTGGAGGAAGAGCTTGGACACAGGGCAGATACCAGATGTGCTTAAATTAACAGACAGCTCTTCACATCAGAGAGAGCAAAGTGTTGGCTAAGAATTATAGACCAGTTGCACTAACATCCAACATAATAAAAGTATTTGAGAGAGTGATCAGGAGTCAGGTCACCAGTTCCATGGAGACCAATGACCTCCAAACCCCAGGCCAGTATGGATTTAGAGTGGGGACGATCATGCCTCTCGCAGCTACTTGACCACTACAACAAAATTACTAAGGCATTAGAAGAAAAACAAAGTGGTGATGTGGTATACACACACTTCACAAAGGCATGTGACAAATATGACCATGTAGTGATAGCACACAAATTGAAGTCAATGGGAATAACAGATAAAGTAGGACGATGGATATTAAATTTTCTGTAAACCAGAACACAAAGAGTAACAGTCAACCAAATAAAGAAGAGTCCAAGTGCAGTTAAAAGCTCCGTACCTCAGGGTACAGTCCTTGCACCACTGCTTTTCCTTATTCTCATATCAGATATAGACAAAAATACAAGTCACAGCTTCGTTTCATCCTTTGCAGACGACACAAAAATAAGCATGAAAATTACCTCTGCTGATGACATTGATAAACTACATGCAGATATTAATAAAGTTTTTGACTGGGCAGCAGAAAATAACATGATGTTTAACAGTGATACATTTCAGGTACTCAGATATGGTAAAAATGAGAACCTTAAACATAATACAGTGTACAAAACACAATCAAATGTTCCCATAGTAGGAAAGCAGCATGTAAAGGATCTAGGAATAATGATTTCTGACTACCTAACTTTTAGAGAGCATAACCAAGCAAATATTGCATCGGCCAGAAGAAATTATACGATGTATTACAAAAATCTTCAAATCCAGGGATCCCATCATAATGGTTGTTTTATTCAAATCAATTGTGCTGTCCCATCTTGAGTACTACACGATACCCCCTTCACCCCTTCAGAGCAGGAGAGGTTGCTGAAATAGAGGAATACAGAGAACATATACGGCATACATAGACACGATAAAGCACCTAAATTATTGGGATCATCTCAAAGCTCTCCAAATGTACCCCCTTGAAAGGAGACGAGAGAGATATTAAATATACACATGGAAAATAACAGCATACTGGAGTGAACAATATGGAAGAAAATGTAGAATAGAACCAGTGAAGAACAAGGGTGCCATAGGCTCAATCAAAGAACACTATATGAACATCAGAGGTCCATGGTTGTTCAACATACTCCCAGCGAGTATAAGAAATATTGCCAGAACAAACATGGACACCTTCAAGAGAAAATGAGATAGTTTTCTTCAAGATGTGCAAGAGAAACCGAGCTGTGGTGAATATGGAGGTCTGCGGGCTACTCCAAATAACAGCCTGTTGGACCAAGCTCTCACAAATCAAGCCTGGTCCTGGGCCAGGCTTGGGGAGTAAAAGAACCCAGAACCCCATCCAGGTATCCAGGTATGTCCTTTTGGGAATAACTTATGCAGTGCATTGTAATCTGGAAGAGATTGAGGAAGTTGAAGCAGTTGAAAAACATGATTTCAGGAGAGGACATTAGGAGGATTTTAAAAATTTCTTTGAGGAATTTTATTGGAAAATCTTGCTGTTAGGCAAGGAAGTAAATGAGATGTATGTAAGTTTTGTGAAATATATGATAAAAGGCACATAAATTTATACCAAAACAGAGATGCAGAACTAGGAAACAGGATTGGTTCAACAGAAATTGCAAGATTGCCAGACATCGAAAGACAAAAATGGAATCAATATCGGAAGAGGCTAAACTTTCAAACATACCAGCGATACAAAGAAGCACGAAACAACTACACGCCAGTGAGAAGAGAGGCAGAAAGAAAGAAATATTGAGAAAGGGATAGTGTACAAATGTAAAACAGAACCAGGCATATTCTATACATTCATCAAAAGCAAATTGCAGATGAAGAATAATATTATGAGGTTGAAAATGGAAAACAGATTAGCAGAAAATTAAAATGAAATGTGTGAAACATTAAAGGAACAGTTACAAAGTGTGTGTGTGCAAAATTAAAACTTCAGAGAACCAGACACAATATGATTTCCAGAAATTCCAGAAAAAAACATGGAGTAAATAGAGGTATCTAGAGATGAAGTGGAAAAAGTGCTCAAGGAGCTAAGTATGTAGAAAGCAGTTGGCCCAGATGGAGTTTCACCATGGGTTCTTTGAGAATGCACACATGAGCTCAGCATCGCACTTCAACTAATTTTTCAGGCATCCTTGTGTACAGGAGTTCAAACAGATGTGTGGAAAACATAGTTTGAATCTACGTAATTGGCAGCAGGGAAGACCTCCTCAATTATAGACCTGTATCATTGATAAGTGTAATAGTCAAAATATTGTAAAAATAATTAAAACTAAATGGGTAAAATACCTGGAGAAAAATGATCCAATAAGAGACAGACAGACTATGGTTTTTCGATCTGGAAGATCCTGTGTAACGAATTTACTCAGTTTCTATGATAGAGCCACAGAGATTTTAAAGGAAAGAGAGGGTTGGGTTGATTGCATCTGGAGCTAAAAAAGGGCTTTCGACAGAGTTAGACATAAAAGGTTGTTCTAGTAAGGCGAACATATTGGAGGATTGACAAGGAGGCTTCTAAATAATGGAAAAAAAAATTTAATGAGAAAAAAATGAAGGCAGTTATCAGAGAGAATGTATCGGACTGGAGAAATGTCACAATTGGAGTACCACAGGGTTCAGTTCTTGCACCAGTAATGTTTATTGTGTACATAAATGATCTGCCAGATAGAATACAGAATTATTTGAATGTGTTTGGTGATGATACTAAGATACAAGGGAAATAAGAAACTTAGATGATTGTCATGTCCTTCAAGAAGACCTGGGCAAATTAAGTGCATAGAGCACCACTTGGCAAATTAAATTTACTGTGAATAACTGCCTTGTTATGGAATGTGGAAGAGGAGAAAATAGACCTCACAATCTACAAATTATGAGAAAAATCTTAAAAATAAATTTGAAAATGAAAGAGATTTAGGGGTGGTTCTAGATAGAACATTATTACCTGAGGACCACATAAAGAACATAATGTGAGGAGCCTATGTTACACTTTCCAATTTCAAAATTGCTTTTAAATACATGGATGGCAAAATACTGAAGAAATTATTTATGACCTTTGTTAGACCAAAGCTGGAATATGCAGTGGTTGTATGTTGCTCATATCTTTATTAAGAAGCACATCAACAAACTGGAAAAGGTGCAAAGACATGCAACTAAATGGCTCTTTGATTGAAGGACAAAAGCTATGAGGAGAAGTTAGAGGTTAAATATGCCAAAACTTGAAGACAGAAAAAAATGAAGCGATATGATCACTACATCCAAAATAGTAACAAGAATCTACAAAATTGATATAGAAGAATGCCTGAGACCCGGAACTTCAAGATCAAGATCAAGAGATCATAGATTTAAACGAACTAAACAAAGCTGCTGAAGAAATATAAGAAAATTCACTTTTGAAAACAGAGTGGTAGACGTTTGGAACAAATTAAGTGAGAAGGTGGCGGAGGCCAAAACCGTCAGTAGTTTCAAAGTGTTATATGACAGAGTGCCGGAAAGATGGGACACCATGAGCATAGATCTCATCCTGTAACTTCACTTAGGTAATTACACTAGAACCACTGGGCTACACTCACACTGCAAAGCCACCTGGCATCACTTTTACTGCACAGCCACCTGATTTCACACCTCAGAGTCATCTGGCTACACTCTCACTATAGAGCCACTTGCTACACTCACACAGTAGAGCCACCTGGCTACACTCACACTATAGAGCCACCTGGCTACACTCACACTATAGAGCCACCTGGCTACACTCACACTATAGAGCCACCTGGCTATACTCACATAGTAGAGCCACCTGGCTACACTCACATAGTAGAGCCACCTGGCTACACTCACACTAAAGAGCCACCTGGCTACACTCACACTATAGAGCCACCTGGCTACACTCACACAGTAGAGCCACTTGCTACACTCACATAGTAGAGCCACTTGGCTATACTCACATAGTAGAGCCACCTGGCTACACTCACATAGTAGAGCCACCTGGCTACACTCACACTATAGAGCCACCTGGCTACACTCACACTATAGAGCCACCTGGCTACACTCACACTATAGAGCCACCTGGCTACACTCACACTATAGAGCCACCTGGCTATACTCACATAGTAGAGCCACCTGGCTCCACTCACACTATAGAGCCACCTGGCTACACTCACACTATAGAGCCACCTGGCTACACTCACACAGTAGAGCCACCTGGCTACACTCACAGAAGAGCCACCTGGCTACACTCACACAGTAGAGCCACCTGGCTACACTCACACTATAGAGCCACCTGGCAACACTCACACTATAGAGCCACCTGGCTACACTCACACAGTAGAGCCACCTGGCTACACTCACAGTAGAGCCACCTGGCTACACTCACACTATAGAGCCACCTGGCTACACTCACACTATAGAGCCACCTGGCTACACTCTCACTATAGATCCACCTGGCTACACTCACACTATAGAGCCACCTGGCTACACTCACACTATAGAGCCACCTGGCTACACTCACACTGTAGAGCCACCTGGCTACACTCACACTGTAGAGCCACCTGGCTACACTCACACTGTAGAGCCACCTGGCTACACTCACACTATAGAGCCACCTGGCTACACTCACACTATAGAGCCACCTGGCTACACTCACACTATAGAGCCACCTGGCTACACTCACACTATAGAGCCACCTGGCTACACTCACACTATAGAGCAACCTGGCTACACTCACACAGTAGAGCCACCTGGCTACACTCACACTATAGAGCCACCTGGCTACACTCACACTATAGAGCCACCTGGCTACATTCACACTATAGAGCCACCTGGCTATACTCACATAGTAGAGCCACCTGGCTACACTCACATAGTAGAGCCACCTGGCTACACTCACACTAAAGAGCCACCTGGCTACACTCACACTATAGAGCCACCTGGCTACACTCACACAGTAGAGCCACTTGCTACACTCACATAGTAGAGCCACTTGGCTATACTCACATAGTAGAGCCACCTGGCTACACTCACATAGTAGAGCCACCTGGCTACACTCACACTATAGAGCCACCTGGCTACACTCACACTATAGAGCCACCTGGCTACACTCACACTATAGAGCCACCTGGCTACACTCACACTATAGAGCCACCTGGCTATACTCACATAGTAGAGCCACCTGGCTCCACTCACACTATAGAGCCACCTGGCTACACTCACACTATAGAGCCACCTGGCTACACTCACACAGTAGAGCCACCTGGCTACACTCACAGAAGAGCCACCTGGCTACACTCACACAGTAGAGCCACCTGGCTACACTCACACTATAGAGCCACCTGGCAACACTCACACTATAGAGCCACCTGGCTACACTCACACAGTAGAGCCACCTGGCTACACTCACAGTAGAGCCACCTGGCTACACTCACACTATAGAGCCACCTGGCTACACTCACACTATAGAGCCACCTGGCTACACTCTCACTATAGATCCACCTGGCTACACTCACACTATAGAGCCACCTGGCTACACTCACACTATAGAGCCACCTGGCTACACTCACACTGTAGAGCCACCTGGCTACACTCACACTGTAGAGCCACCTGGCTACACTCACACTGTAGAGCCACCTGGCTACACTCACACTATAGAGCCACCTGGCTACACTCACACTATAGAGCCACCTGGCTACACTCACACTATAGAGCCACCTGGCTACACTCACACTATAGAGCCACCTGGCTACACTCACACTATAGAGCCACCTGGCTACACTCACACTATAGAGCCACCTGGCTACACTCACACTATAGAGCCACCTGGCTACACTCACACTATAGAGCCACCTGGCTACACTCACACTATAGAGCCACCTGGCTACACTCACACAGTAGAGCCACCTGGCTACACTCACACTATAGAGCCACCTGGCTACACTCACACTGTAGTTCTACTTCATAATGTTCTCAACTGTCTCTTCTACCACATTGTTTTTTTCAATGTTTTTTCCAATTCTATTTCATTTTATTGCAGTAGTTTACTTGAACATGTTTTCAGGTAATCCTTATTGTACTTGTTACATTGCATCCTCATCTACCATATTTTCCACTGTATAAGATGCATTTTCCCCAAATTATCTAAATACTGTACAACAATTATCCTACATTCAGTATGCCTGTATTATGACAGGAAGGTTGAGCGCTGATAGCACAAAGTGTTTAATTAAGGGCATGGGAAAAGCTGCTATGATGAATAGTACACTGCTCACAAAATTATTGTTACTAATAATACAGTATCTTCTCGATTTATTGACTTATACGGGGCTGTACCAAGGTCATTAAATCCTAGGTTCCACTAAATCCATAGGTTTTAAAATGTTGGTAACTGTTTAGTCATAATTTGGGAGATAGTGATGGATAGTGGATGGGCTTGTTAACTGGCTGGTAGGTGGGTTTCTGGGTGGGGCTAGTGGGCTGGATGACGTGATGAGTGGGTAACTGGCTGGCTGGCAGACAGGCAGGCAGGAGTAGGCAGGTGTACTGGCTGGCTAGTGGGTAGGTGGGGTGGGTGGATGGATTGGTGGCTGACTGACAGACGGGGGTGGGGGGTGAATGGATTGGTGACTGACCGGTGGGTGGGATGGGTAGGTGGATGAGCAGTGTACTCGGGTATGGCTGGCAGGGTGGGTAGGCAGGCGAGGAGGATGGTTGGGTAGGTGGCTGACTGGTGAGTGGGCAAGCAGACAGGCAGGTTTAGCAGGTGGGTGGGCAAGTAGACAGGCAGACAGGCAGGGTTTGCAGGTGGGTTAGCAGGCAGGATGGGTGGTTGGAAGGATAGATTGGTAGCTGACTGATTGACAGGCAGGCAGGCATGCTGACTAGCAGGCAGGTGACTGGGCTGGCTGGCTAGGTGGGCTGGCCGGGTGGGCAGGTGGGTGGGTAGATTGGTGGCTGGCTAGCAGGCATGCGGACTATCACAGACTGGCTTATAGGTCACGCCTGATCCATCTCTCAGCTTCCCTATTCCCGCTACATCCTTACCCCCCACCCTGTCCCGAGACCAGACCTCTCCCAGATATATCCCCCCCATGCTTCATACCTCTAGATAATCCATCTGGACAGGATTAATATGGTACGGTTCTGATTCTCAGCTGTAATAGGAAGCAGACTGCCTTACCTGATATCTTGTAGGAGAGAGTTTTCGTCTCCAGTATGTCCAGTATGGAAGCCTCCATGATCTGTGGAGTCGGTGGAATCCCAGGTTGTATAACTTATACCATGTCATGTGCAGCTGGCAGTACCATGAACACTGGTTCAAGTCATCTCAGTGCTCCAACTGATGTTCTTATTGATATGTATCATATTAATATGATTTTTCTGGGCTTGTTTCCAACTGATATTATTATTATCATCAGAATCCTGGTCACTAAACCCTGATTGTGAATCGTTTTCCACATATTCATATACCAAAGGAATATGAGATCCTGTTGCATGAACCTTGAACATAGTATGCTTTATCACTGTCAGGATCTTATTTTCTTCTAACCTAGATGACTGGCTGGTTTAATCTTGAACACCAGCTCCCATGTCTGCAAGCCAGGACTGTGGTTCTTTTCCAGCTCATCAGGTCTGAGTTTGCGGCAATCTGGCACACATTGCAGTTGCTGTGTATTTCCATGGGCTCCATGATCTGCTTCTACTCAAACTGCTCACTGGTGGTTCATTGTTTGAATCATATGTGGGTAAGGGAGGTTGTTTAAATCACTTCTGTTGTGCAGCTGGATGCTATTAGTAATTCATCTTCTGGATTCTCAGGGTTTTGCTGTCTTTGTAGTTCAGTTCCGGGCATATTTAATTTTCTGGCAGAAAGTCTGTTATTTCTGTCCCATCGCCAGTATTGTTAATTTTGTCGGCCCCATTTCACAAGTTATATCGCATTTATTCACATTCGGCCTGCTTGTGGTCCTCCTGAGCTGTCCTGGTTTTTGGATGAGGTTTTAGTTTTCTCTTATCTCTTTGGTTTTCAATTGCTTCTCTGGTCTGGGCAGGTTTCTTTGAAGCTTTGTATTTGTTTTTTCTGACTTCAGGCTGTCAGGTTGAGGAGCTTCACAATTTCATCAGGAAGCAGGGGGGTTTCTTTTTGATCCTGGAGGTCATTTTCTCTGTTTACAGCCATCTCCTTCCTTTATTACTAAGGAGAAGATGCTTTATCTCTGGCTTTATCTTTGGTAAATGATGCTTAGATGGTTTGGCTAGGGTGCATCATTTATTATGTCTAATTGTGACCATTTGACATTATGGCAGCTCATTGGTTTGTATGAGTCATGTGTGGTTTTTGGGTGCTCATCACTAACATCACTCTTTTTTTCCTGGAGGCTAATTTTTGCAGCTCTTCTCCATCCATGTTGAGTACTTGTTTTGGTTTTTCTCTGTGGTGACATAGCACCAAGATGCCACCACAATCCAAAGTGTGTTTGTACAAAATAAAATCTTCAGGGAACAAGACACAATAAGAATTCCAGAGAACAACATAGAGCACATAGAGGTGTCTAGAGACGAAGTGAAAATAATGCTTATGGAGCTAAGTAAGAACAAACCAGTTGGCCCAGATGGAGTTTCACCATGGGGTCCTGAAAGAATGTGCACCTGAGCTCAGCATTCCACTTCAGCTGATTTTTCAGGCATCCCTGTGTACAGGAATCGTAGCAGATGTATGGAAAAAGGCTAACATAGTTCCAATCTACAAATTAAAACTAAATGGGAGAAGCACCTGGAGGGAAACGATATACCAGATTGCACCCCAACCGGTTGCAGTCAACTGGTTGGACTGGAGAAATGTCACAAGTGGAGTACCACAGGGTTCAGGTCTTGCACCAGTGATGTTCATTGTCTACATAAATGATCTACCAGTTGGAATACAGAATTACATGAACATGTTTGCTGATGATGCTAATATAATAGGGAAGACAAGACACCTAGATGATTGTCATTCCCTTCAAGAAGACCTGGACAAAATAAGTATATGGAGCACCACTTGGCAAATGGAATTTAATGTGAATAATTGCCATGTTATGGAATGTGGATTAGGAGAACATAGACCCCCACACAACCTATAAATTATGTGGGAAATCTTTATTAAAGACTAAATCTGATAAAGAAAGAGATCTAGGGGTGGTTCTAGATAGAAAACTATCACCTGAGGACCACATAAAGAACGTTGTGCGAGGAGCCAATGCTACACTTTCTAACTTCAGAATTGTTTTTAATACATGGATGACGAAATACTAAAGAAATTGTTCACGACTTTTGTTAGGCCAAAGCCAGAATATGCAGCGGTTGTACGGTGCCCATATCTTAAGAGCCCATCAACAAACTGGAAAAGGTGCAAATTCATGTCACTAAGTGGCTTCCAGAACTGAAGGACAAGAGCTACAAGGAGAGGTTAGAGACATTAAATATGCCAAAACTAGAAGATTGAAGAAAAAGAGGTGATATGATCACTACATACAAGATAGTAACAGGAATTGATAAAATTGATATGGAAGCCTTCCTGAGACCTGGAACCGAGACCGAGAACAAGAAGTCATAGATTTAAACTAACTAACAAAGATGCCAAGGAAATATAAGAAAATTCACTTTTGTAAGCAGAGTGGTAGACGGTTGTAACAAGTTAGGTGAGGTGGTGGTAGAGGCCAAAACCGTCAGTACTTTCAAAGCATTTTACGACAAAGAGTACTGGGAAGACGGGTCACCACAAGCGTAGCTCTCATCCTGTAATTTCACTTAGGTAATTACAGGAACTAGTGCCCTCTGACTAGTTCACAAGCTGGAGATGCAGGCAGGAGTGAAAGAGAAGGTACTCCATTGGATAAGGAAATACCTAAGCAACAGAAGACAGAGTCACTGTGACAGCGAGGTCTTCGATTGGCGAGATGTCACCAGTGCAGTCCCAAAGGGTTCAGTCCTTGGACCTATATTGTTTCTGATATATGTAAATGATTTCCCTTAGGGTATAAATGCATTCCTCTCATTGTTTGCTTATGATGGAAAATTATGAGGAGGATTAAGACAGAGGGAAGATAGTTTGAGGCTACAATATGACCTAGACAAACCGAATGAATGGTCTAACAAATGGCTGCTAAAGTTCAACCCGAGTAAATGTAAGGTAATAAAACTAGGCAGTGGAAACAGGATGCCAAACACAGGACACCGAATGGGAGATAAAGTTCTTCATGAAACGGACAGAGAGAAAGATCTAGGAGTTGATATCAGATCAAACCTGTCTCCTGAAACCCACATAAAAAGAATGACATCTGCGGCGTATGTGAAGCTGAGCAACATCAGAACTGCCTTCAAGAACTTGTGTAAGAAATCATTCAGAACCTTGTATACCACATATGTAAGACCAATCCTGGAATATGTGGCCCCAGTATGGAACCCGTACCGTGTCAAGCACAGGACTAAGCTGGAAAAAGTTCTTCGGAATTCCACTAGGCTAGTCCCAGAACTAAGAGGCATGAGTTACAAGGAAAGGCTGGGTGAAATGCACCTTATGTCACTGGAAGACAGGAGAGCTCAGGGAGACATGATCACTACCTACAAAATTCTAAGAGGAATTGACAGGGTAGGTAAAGATAAATTGTTTAACATGGGGGATGTGCAAACTAGGGGACACAAGTGGAAACTGAGTACCTAAATGAGCCACAGGTCGTTAGAAAGAACTTTTTCAGTGTCAGAGTAATTAAAAGATGGAATGCATTAGGCACTGATGTGGTGGAGGCTAACTTCATACTCAGTTTCAAATGTAGATATGATAGAGCCCAGTAGGCTCAGGAATCTGTACACCACAATTACTTAGGTAATTACCAGTTGATTGACAGTTGAGAGGCAGGACTAAAGAGCCAGAGCTCCACCCCCACAAGCACAACTAGGTATGTACAACTAGGTGAGTACAGGAGCCCTCCCAGCAAAAAACTAGCATTGAATGTAATGATATGCCTCTTTCTGATGAGTCCTTGAACTAACAGAAGTCCTCATTACCTTGACTCTTCCTTCCCCAGGTCAAGCGTTTCAGTTTTCCAGCTTCTGGGTTATATGACTGAGTTGGAAAGGTTGATGATCTAGGAGAAAGGTGCACAGTTTCCTGGTGGTGTGCAAGTAGAGTTCATGTGAGAATTGCTTCACTGACTAGTGGCTTTTGAATCTTGGGACTTTGCTGTCCCATTTTCTTTGTTTTGTTTATCTTATTGTTGTCTATTTCAATTTGCCCACCTTTTTGGTGGCCTTTCCTTGCATAGGGTAATTTATGACCTATGTTTGTCTGTTCTGGCTTCTTATCCCTGGTAGGCTTATTTGCATCTTGCAAGAGCCTGGTATAGATTGAAATGGGTGGAGATTGTCAGGCAGCAAGCACCTAGAACCCACCAAAAATGGCACTCTATTACAGTTAACACTGGTTTGTTGGCTCTTTAGGAAGATGGCATAATTATAGGAATAGGAAGGTGTATTACTGACATGATGCTGCAGTGATTACGGTGCTGCACTGTAAAGCCTCTAGATATGTGTGGTATGTGAATCTGACACATCATCATCTGTGAATATGGCATCAATGCCTTAAATGTGTTTTCTTTCAATTTTTTCAATAGAGCTGCACCTTTCCAGTTTGAGGCAGCTGTCTGCTGTGCTGAGTATACTTATTTACATAAACAAAATGGTTTTATCTAACAAAATCACTTAAATATTTTTAATATATGTACAGTTTGTTGAAAAGTATTAAAATTAACCACAAAATTAAAAACAAAAATAAAATTGGGATGCATCTAATATACCGGTGCACCTTTTACTCCGGGAAATACGGTATATTGTCTTTTCATTAAATATACTTTTCTCATCTTTGATTTTTTTCACCTCCTCTCTTACTGTTTTTTCTCTCTAGTTTCTTATATATGCTAGTATAGACACTCCTCATGTTTTCCACACATTCCTGTTTCTCAGTGCAAGGAAGTGGCAACGGCTTCACTTATATAGCCAAACAAGTATATGAAATTCTTGGCAGACATTTCAAGTGTTCCTTCAAAAGTCTTCAACACTTTGACTCCTGAAATATCTGGAGAAGATTCACCATGAGGCTGTCCCCCTTCAGTAAAGGACATTTCCTGAGGGAAGAAGGCATCACAGGTATAGAGAGATTGCTAGATGCTTGTCAGAGGGGTGTTAATTTAATCGTGTGTAGCCTCTACTTGATTTAATCTGTGTAATGTTGCATGATTTTATCTTGTTCTCCCATAATGACTAGCATCAGCATGTGTTCCTCACTGTGCTCTGGCTCTAGTTGCCACTATCCTTCCTCTCTGATATATCACATATAGTGAGAGCTTGGTAAACATCCTCAAAAACATTCTTATCATCACTTTCAACAATGCTAAAGAACGTTTTGTATAATGAGTCAATAATCGTGAGGGAACATCCATGTGTGCTCTCAGCCATTGTGTAGGAGTAACTAGTGTTAAGTGTGCTTTAGTATAGTGTGAAGAAGCCTCAGTACCAAAAGTAGGCATGTAATTTTAAAATCTTAAGAATGTGTATACATGTCCATGCCATGGGGAACTATGGAAATGCTTCTGTGTATATATATGCATTTACTTTAATGAAAGGGTTAAGCACATATCCCATCTATATATATATTTGCTTAAGGCCTATAATATTTATCTTTCTTGTAGAAGTATTATACTGAAATGGAGAGTTACATCATTCTTATATCATCACTGCACTATGTATCTAATGCACACACAAACTATAAAGGCTCCTTAACTACAGATCTATATAAAGTCCACCACAATCAGCCCTGTGTTAAAAGTAGTTAATTATGTGTAGGATGTATAATGTACAGTGTGTTTTAACCATCTGCAGATATTAACATATGAAAATTAATTCTAAGTACTGTAATATCTTTTTATCATGTGATAAATGTTAATATGAACTTTTGCATATTATCTTATTTTTATTAAAATATGTTAGTATCTGTCATGGGTTTCATGAGAAATTCATGAAAGTACCAAGAATACATGATAAAGAACAGTACTGGAATGTCCATTTTAACCTCCTTATTCCCAACAGCCGACGGTGAATGGCCGAAACTCCTTCTTCGGTCAGGTAGCCCTTACATATTAACGTCCATAACCACTTGCAATATTGCACCTTCCACTTTGCAACTCCCATGTTCTCTTAAACTGTATTTTTCTTGGATTATTCCAAGAGCACGCCCTGATGGACTGTGTTGTGCCCACATTTTGATTTATCAGATCAAATGCTTCTCTACTTCACACAATTCAGCTCACAGAAAGTCTTTAAAATTTAACATTCAAATTATATATATATATATATATATATATATATATATATATATATATATATATATATATATATATATATATATATATATATATATATATATATATATATATATATATAATATATACTGTATATATATATATATATATATAATATATACTGTATATATATATATATATATATATATATATAATATGTATATATATTTAATATATATATATATATATATATATATATATATATATATATATATATATATATATATATATATATATATTATGTCATACCTAATAGCCAGAATGTACTGCTTGGCTTACTATACAAGGTCCAATTTGCCTAATAGGCAAATTTGTTTATATTAAAAAAATATCGATATTAAAAAAAATTGTGATTTTTTATATTTAATTTGATTCTTTTTTAATATTATTATATTAACCCTTGTGCTGCTAAGGGCTATTTGGCCTTTGTAATGCATAGGCACATAAAAAAAAATATATAATTTTTTTTCTTATAAACCTGTTAATTTGTGTTCCCTGATCATGGGAAAAATAATAAAAAAAAATGTTAGTTGCATATTTTGGCCGCAATAGGGCGGGAAAGTCTGGCAAACAAGAGGCGCTGACGCAGCAAGCGCCAGGGAAGTTCTGCTTCGTCGAAGCTGTCAGGTGGGGGGTTGCCACAAAGATTTAATTACCTAATTATTTCATTGGCTCTGATTGATTTTCTTCTCTTTTTTCCTGTAATATTATTCAATAGTGTGTAGTGTGATATATTTACATAATAAAATGTGTGAATCATTACTGTACTTAAAATTATTGTGTGAATATTATTGATTCAATTATTATATTCATAAAACAGTTAACAAATACTTTGTCAGTTATTAAACTATATACACAGGTTATATATAAGTATCTGCATGTTTTGTTCACCATACCGAACCACTAAGTTGATAATGCGAGTCAAAAAGTAACGAAGAGTGGCCACATCTGCCAGCCAACCACTCACCACCACTCCCTCCCTCAAAAACTCTTCACTCGCAAAATTTCTCCTCCCACCATACTGTTTTGCTTTTATTCGCTATATACAGACGTTATATATAAATATCTACATGTTCTGTTAACCATAACTGTTCATCTAAGCTGGTATAGTGCACAAAGAGCATAGTGGCCATTCTTACACAGCATGACAAGTCATGAATAACGAACCACTAATCTTGTATGGTGATGGCAGACAGTAACAGGTGGCTACGCACAACTCATGCTCCCTCCCTTCCTCCCTCACTGGTTCAAGGCCAGATGCACTATATTCCTCCTTCAAGTATACTGTCTGTGGTGTTATTACCCCTATATACACACATTATACATAAGTATCTGCATGTTTTGTTCACCATAACTGATCAACCAGGCTGTGACTCATACGTCAGGCTGTAAGCAGGTGCGTCCAACAGTTTGGTTGATCAGTCCAGCAACCAGGAGGCCTGGTCAACGACCGGGCCGCGGGGACGCTAAGCCCCGGAAGCACCTCAAGGTAACCTCAAGGTAAGGCAAGGTAACTGTTCAATTAAGCCGGTATAGTGCCCAAAGAGCATAGTGGCCACCATTACCCAGCATGACAAGTCATGCAGATCTTGCCACCTCCCTAGCCAAAATGGCTTCTCCCAACACTCCTTTTGCTGGTATTACACTATATATACACGTTATATATAAGTATCTACATTTGTGTTCACCATAAGGAACCACTAAGTAGGTATGCTGAGTTAAACAGCAACAAGGAATGACCACCACACACCAGCAAGCCCGCCACTGGCTGCCACTCTCTCCCTCACCTCACCTCACCTGACTCGCCAACATTCTCTTCTCACCATACTGTTTTTTGCTTTTATTCACTATATACAGACATTATATATAAGTATCTGCATGTTTTGTTTGCCATAGCGAACCACTAAGCTGGTACTAAGTCCAAACAGTAAAAGGTGGTCACAATGAGTCAGCAGATAACACTACCTCCCTCCCCACCATGACTACTCCTCCAACTACAGTGCTAATTATCACAACATTCCTGCTATTATGAGAATCCTGGACATTTTTATCACAGTCAGGGGTCTTCTGTAATACTATCATCGCTAAATAATAGCATGTACATATATATTTTGACATTTTTAGGCGATGCTGTAGGCACAGCAGTGCTGTGAGCTCATGCTGCACGCATCAGCCTTGGTGGCTCACTCAGTACTGAGGCCCTAATACCTGGGAATGTTGCCTACAATTTTTTTTTTTTAAATGGCGTCTGTTTACAAGAGCCCTGATGAAGGCGAGGTGAACCCTGTGTATCCGGGTTCACTAAATCTTGCGTAGTACTCCAACACGTCATATGACGTGATGCGCAATTTTGGGTAAGTTACTCAACACTTCATATGACGTGTTGCGCAGTTTAATGGTTATGAACATGAATTACTGACTTAGTTATGTTAGTTTAGGTTAAGTTTTGATAGGTTAGGTTAGGTTTGATAGGTTTATTTCGGTTTGGTCATATTTCTGTGTTAGTTCTACCTCAAATTTAATAATTTTTAATTATATATAATATAATAGAGAGCTTTATCATGCCATAAGATTTTTTGTTACAAAAATATATAACTAAAAAAACTTGGCTTATTAGGCAAATTGGGTCTTGCATAATAGGCCTAAGTAGTGCATTCTGGCTATTAGGTACAATATATATATATATATATAATATTGTGTATATATATATATATATATATATATATATATATATATATATATATATATATATATATATATATATATATATATAT
>NC_091233.1:23084442-23156942 GCF_040958095.1 Procambarus clarkii | reverse complement strand
AATCTGTAAAGGAGTAGAAAGCATAACTCCTTACCAAAACATAAACTTAATCATATTCTATAAAACAAAGACGACTACCAACCTTCTCATTAAACACAGGCCCGAAGCTGATGGAGAACACTTTACAGCAGTCAAACGTGATGTATATTGACACCTGTCCTCACGAAGGATGTAGCCTTCAATCTAAGTATATAGGTATGATGTCGACCAAGCTGATGAGGCGTTTGATTTGTCATCTTCAATCAGGTGCCCCTAAAAATCATACGAGACAAGCCCATAACATCACCCCTAACAAGAAAGATATTGAATAAAAATACTTGTATAATAGACAAAATCCGAGATGTAAGAAGATTACAAATTTTGGAACTAAGCCACATAAAAATAGAACAACCCACCATAAATAACCAAATTATGGAACTGTTCACGTTACCCACCATGAGAGTAAGAACAAGACCAGAACGTGAAGATGCCAACATAGAAGACACTGCTCAACATGCCACGCCCACTACACCTGATTAATCTTTGTATATGCTTTGCCCCTATTTATGTCCCCTATCCTTGCCCTAGTTATGTCCTATTCTTTCTTTATGATGTATTCCTCACCTTTTTGTTTTATGCACCTGACCACGTTAATGGCATTGATCCAATATACCTAGCACTGTCCCTTTACGTGAGAATGAACCATTTAAGTTCGAAATGTGTAATTTTATAACAAGTGTAATATATTCTTTAGTTAATTATTTCATTTCCTTCACCTCAAACAAAGATGACATTTGGAGAGATCCTCTTCTAATTAAACTGAACCCAGATGCAAGAGCACTAGTCATAGGGATAGAAGCCCTAAACAAGAAAATAATCAATACAGAATATGCAGTCATATTCAATGAAACACACACACACACATATATATTTATATTTATATATATATATATATATATATATATATATATATATATATATATATATATGTCGTACCTAGTAGCCAGAACTCACTTCTGAGCCTACTTTGCAAGGCCCGATTTGCCTAATAAGCCAAGTTTTCATGAACTAATGATTTTTCGACTACCTAACCTACCTAACCTAACCTAACCTAACTTTTTCGGCTACCTAACCTAACCTAACCTATAAAGATAGGTTAGGTTAGGTTAGGTAGGGTTGGTTAGGTTCGGTCATATATCTACGTTAATTTTAACTCCAATAAAAAGAAATTGACCTCATACATAATGAAATGGGTAGCTTTATCATTTCATAAGAAAAAAATTAGAGAAAATACATTAATTCAGGAAAACTTGGCTTATTAGGCAAATTGGGACTTGCATAGTAGTCCAAAAAGTGCGTTCTGGCTACTAGGTACGACATATATATATATATATATATATATATATATATATATATATATATATATATATATATATATAATGTATATATATATAAAATACATATATATATATATATATATATATAATGTATATATATATATAAAATACATATATATATATATATATATATATATATATATATAAAATACATATATATAAATACTTATATATATATAATTATAATCACACTTATATAAGACACCTTACCTACAAATGGGCTGAAAAAAGAATTGAGTATAAACCAAGGATATTCAGGCTAGGCCTTATATCCTTGGATTCAGAATGTGTACAGTTGGAGCACAAACAGTATCTCATAAGTCATGTTATATAAGCAAGTTAGTAAAACTGTGCATGGAAATATCTAAATAGATCAGTAAATGTAGACAGAAAATATTCCATTCTTGTAATCTAAATAATGGCAAGACAAATTAGTAATATACATTTTTCTTGGATAGTGACTTCTTTTAAACTAAGACAAAATTTTGTTTACATAAATAGCACAAATAGCAATAAGTATGAAAAACATAAATGGTATGTCTTGTTAAGTGAACTTTCCTTGCTTTTTTATATTTATTCTATTTATCATCTATATTATTATAGTGTATAATTGGTTTTTACTCACTAAAAGTCTTCCGCAAGTAAGATGTTTCTGTAGTTGTCAGCAGCACATTTGTCTGCTCCTTACACAAACACTAGAACTGCTTTTTGTGTTTCCTTCTACACCCTATGTAACACACTAAGCCCATGCAAGAACAGCACTTGAAAAACACATGAAGCACACAACTGGTTATCTCAAGCAGGCTTAGCCATTGTGTTTTGTCATGTGGTCAAAGAGTTTAGTGGCTTTGATTCACCTGCAAGAAGAAATTGCTAGTCTGTTCTTTTTGAGATACATCACTTAGTACTTTTCAAATGTTCATGTTATTAGGTGCTGCTTAAACTTTCGCAGCTTAATGGAAGCACATAACAAAACTCTGCAATTAACAGTACAGTATTGTCAAGTTATTTGTATATTGTGTTTACATTTAATTTTATCTAGATTTTTCAATTTAAGTTTTGTTTGTGTATTCCAGTTTGACTTTTATATCAGTGACCCTAACACTTTTATCAACTAGACACAGTAAGTTCTGTTTTACACCCCCCTAACTTCATTATGGCTGTATTTATGGCATTAATTATGATTATAAACATAATTTTAATATTTTTGTAGAATAAGTTTTTCTAAAGGGGATGTCCACTAGACTAGCCAATGGGCTTGTGATGTCATTGTCTATCCAAAGTTATTTAGGAGTGATATATAATAAGAAAGAATTTTATTGATGCCAATTTCAGAATGTGTAAAATATCTTAACAGTATCATCCTGAAACCTCTTAAGTATAGAATGACAAAACTGCCCTTTTATGTTACAGTATTAGGTTAATGTCTAATCGAAAGTGAAGCCTACATAGGTTAGTGGTAATTTGTAACTCTCATACAGCTCATTTTTATCCAAATATTTTCCAAATAGCTAATGTCCTTTTTGTTAAATTGCATTAGGCCTGCTAGTTTTTTTGGCCATCCCCTTCTAACTGATAACATGACAAAAATAGCCCCATTGATTATAGGAATTAACTATTTGGTCTGGGTCCAGCGCAGAGACTACCTTTAATACCCAGATAATTATCCATTATTTACTTATTTCTAAGTTCATCATTCATGTTGTTCCAGGCTGCTAAGGGAATAAGGAAGCTGCTGTTTGCCCTCATAGTATCTCTCCCAGCACTGTTTAATATTGGTGCATTGCTGTTCCTCATCACTTTTATCTATGCCATCATTGGCATGGCAGTGTTTGGCCATGTACAGCGGAAAGGGGCTCTTGATGACCTTGTCAACTTTGAGACCTTTGGCAACAGTATGATGCTATTATTTAGGTAAATTTATGACCTCCTGCATTAATGTTACAATGTTCTATTTAATTAATGGTCTGTTCATATTTTGTTATAACTAATGTTAAATTTAAAATTTTAATTATAAATTAGCATTAGATTATATTAGCATTATAAATTAGATTATATTATCATTTTGAAAGTTTCATTTAAAGTAAATGTTATAAAGACAGTAATACATCAACATATTTATACATAGAGTACTTAGGTTGCAAACTATCAACTTATGAATGCAAGAAAATACTGTTACTGAATGTCTGTTGTTTAAGCCCTTGCTAAATCTTAATACTGTAACTGAAAAAAAATGAGATTAAATTTTAGCCTTTTCAAATGTAAGAAAGTGTGATAACTGATATTAATAATTAGAAACTCTTTCTCTCTTTTTTTTATCAGACTTATCACCTCAGCAGGCTGGAACGATGTCTTAGACCCCTTGATGGCTCAGCCTCCAGACTGTGACATCAACTACATGAACCAGCCCAATGGCAATTGCGGCCACCCTGCCATCGCCATTGTGTTCTTTGTATCATTCATCATCATCAACTTCATGATTGTAATCAATATGTACATTGCTGTTATTCTCGAAAATTTCAACCAAGCCCACAAAGAGGAGGAGATTGGCATTGTGGAAGATGACCTGGAGATGTTTTATGTTAGATGGTCCAAGTGAGTAGCATTCTTGTTTACTATTTCATTCTGAATTTTTGTATTGTAATCTTTTATTCACTTTAAATATATATATCTTAACAAATACAGTACAGTGCAGTCCCAATTATCAGAAATGGCTTTACCCAAAAAACCTAGCGTTGAATGTAATGAAACGCTATTTTCTGGATGAGACCCGGTGGCTTCCCGGAGCTTACTAGGCTGATATACTAATGTCAGACTTTGCATCAGTCATGTGTATGGAGTTCTGTGGGCCTACTGGAAACCACAAGCCAGAACCTGGCCCCCTCAGAGAGGCATGGGGAGCAATGGCCTATAGACACACCCATGTGGTTGGAAGCATTCTATGTCTGCCATCGACTGGGTCAGGCACCCAGTAAGGTAAGCATCCCAAAACAAACCCCTATTCTAGTGAAAGTATTGTTACCAAAAGCCAAACAAGTGGATAGAACTCCCCTCAAAGAAACGAGCAAACGAGCAAGATGTCACACGTCTCCGTGCCACTGTCTGTGCATCTCCCCCTTGCCCTTGTTTGGCCTTGGGTAGGGACTGGTATTGTGGTGGTTAGGGCATCAAGGTGTTGCACGGCCTGCCACCTACGCAGCGACCGTTTCCTGTTGCCTCTGGGGATGGTGTACTTTTACAGGGTTTTTCTTTTGTTTTTCTTTTAATTTGCTTGGTGGGGATCTGCCTAGTGTGGGTATAGTTCCACTGGTAGTGTTTGGTGGCTCTCTGCTAGGCCCCCTTGATTGTACACGTCGCAGGGGTTTTCAGTGTTGCATCCCCCCTTGTTAGCTTGGGTGTTTAACCGGTTAGCCACACCTTGCCCAGGCTTCCCATAGCAGTCAGCCTACGGGCCCTGGAAAACCTTGTCGGGGCTCGGTGGACTATTGGATGTGTCTTCCGGGTTCCTTCCCGTCTTGTGTGGGTTCGTTGGTTGCAGTGCCCTTGTCTCAGGGTGACAGTCACCACTTTTACCTCCATCATGCTGCCTGTTGGGTCACTGACACCTTGACCCGGAGCCATGCGAGTTGTATTCTCTGCTTGTTCTGCCGTACTCTCCTGATGTCATTACTGTTTAGAGTGCAGGTGGCATCCGTATTGCAAACTTGGTTCAGATTGCTGCAATGCGCTAGGCTGGTTTTCTTCCCGAATGCCCCGGGGCTGCCTAGTTTTGGTTAGGTGCTGTTCGCCCCTTTCCCTCCCTGTTCCGTGCTCCTGACTGTCTGCTGGTTTCAGGGTCAGGGCAGGGTTTAGTTGGTGCCGAGACCCAGGCGGCTTTGGGGGCTGCCCTGTTCTTGTTGGGGACTGAGGTTTTTGAGCCTGTTCTTCCTGCCAAGGCTTCTTGTTCTTACCAGCAGCCCATCTTTGCTGCCTTTCCCCTGGACTCTTCCTTCTCTTTAACCCTTAAATGGTGCATGGCTATATACCATTTGACACCCACAGGCGCATACAAAAAAAAAACAAAAAACTTTTTTCTTCCTTACCTGTTAAGTTGTGTTCCCTGATCATGGGGAAAAAAAAAAAATCATTTGTACTTACCGGCAATGTAATTGAGCCGAGAAGATGGGTGATGACGTCACAGTTTGCATGTTCGCTCATGCACGGTGCGTCCTAGAGGCATCGCACGCAGTCTTCAAGCAGCCAGAGTTGCCATGAATTTATTTTCGCGTCATTATTTGCAGTGTCTAAGCGTGTATTCTTTGCAATATTAGTCACTAATTATGTTGCACATAATGTTACTTCACAGTTATTGTCAATATATATTGCATACATCGAGTATACACATGCGCGCACAAACGTTTTCCATTACGGCATTATATTATGTACAGTAATCACAATGTTCATTATTTTATATGTACACACTAGCACGCACTATGTACAAGTTTTTGCATTATTATTGCACATTTAGAAATCTTGGAGTGAGTGGTAGTTGTTGAAGCAGTCAACAGCACACAATGCAACTCCACACCCTTCGCACCATGTTTGCACCATTTTACGTTTCTGTTCTCTTCGTTTTGTTGTTTTACATACTACGCATGCACGTTAGCCTATTGCACGCTTTCCACCTGGTGGCAAATTCTTTAGTCTGTGTTGCTGAAAGGCATCTATGTGAGCGAGCCTGGGTGTTACAGCATGCTGCAACACTGGGTTCATGATTGGTCTTCGTATGCCAGGGACTTCTTGACCAAACTTTGCTAATAACTGTGTTGCAAGTGTAAAAGCAAATGAACGGAAAATAGGTTTACGTCCAGTTTTCACCAGATACAAATTATAGCAGTTCAACATGCTCATGCCAACAAGATGGAAAAACACTTTTTTCGTCCACTTCAATGTTTTCCGCACACACTCGATAGTGCCAATCATCATGTCAGCCTTATCAATCAAACGCATGTTGAGATTGTAGTCAAGAACACAATCTGGCTTATATACTGGTTCTCTTGTTACACGGTGCACCTTGCCACTGTTCAACATTGTACCCTCATGAACGGTTGTCAGCAGGTTCACTTCTCTCTTGTCTTTCCACCGTACCGAGAGTATTTGATCACATTTCCATACCTGGCACTCACCAACTGCAAGTCCACCGTCAAAACTGACCACCCTTCTTCGTGCCTTTACTGTGCCAACCAATCCGGTTCTATTTTCAATCAAGAACCTAGCTAGTAATGGACTTGTATAGTAATTATCTGTGTATAGGATGTGGCCCTTGTTCATCCATGGTGCCATCAGTGACTTCACCACACTACCCGAGAAACCATGTTCGTTGTTACCGGGAATGTCTACATCACTAGCTGAATACAGAATCATGTGTAACATGTATCCTGTTTCATAGTCGCACAGTACAAAGAATTTCAAGCCAAATCTGTTTCGTTTGGAGGGAATATACTGTTTGAATGAAACACGTCCTCATTCACGGTGGATGCCTTTCGGCAAGACTGATCGAGGTAGAGTTACCTGTTCCTCTTCACCTGGTCCAGCTGTTGCTTCGGTTTCTGGCTCGGTTGGAGTCCTTCCCGAGGAGAGTAGTTCTTATGGTCTCTTGGTGGCTGGCCCAGCTGTGTTTTCAGATGCTGCTTGATTGGTGTCCGAACCCGGAGCGTTTCCCGCAGCTCCGCCTCTTTTGGCAAGTCGGACCGGTCCTGTACATGACTGGTTCGGCCTTCTCCTCGGCTCTTCGCGTCTGCTTTGTTATGCGGGTGTATAACCATCTCTATGGTGATCAGGTGGCTTCGTTGATGGTGTCCCACTTGCGAGCTTCGTCTCGGCGACAGTGTGACATTCCTGGCGTTTCTATTAACCATTTTCTTGCTCTTCGTAGGTTGTCTTCTCTTTCGCATTGCGTTATCTTTTCCTTTCTTGGGTTTTCAGAACTGTTAATTGATGCTTCTTACTGTCGCCTCATATTGTGCGGCGCTGGTGGTGCCACTCCGGCTTGTGTTCGGGGTGGACATCACATCCTCCCCCCCGTTTCATACATTTCTCGTGTTGTTTCACCTCCGGCCTGCTCATGCATCGCCTGAACCGTCCTGGTCCTTGATCAGGGTGCCCTCTTATCCTTCCTCTCCTCAGTTTGTGGTAGCCCCTTCGGTTCAAGATTGTTTTTCAAAGGCCATATTTTGTTGGCATTGGCCTCTGTGGGTCGGGTCGGCTTCCGGCTCTCCTCCGGCGCAGAGGTTTCTGATCTTTTGGTACTGGTGGTAGGTTTGTACGCTTGCAGCCTTTCTCCGCTCCTCTGGCGACAGTTAAGACTGCTGCTTTTCGGAGGGGTCCTTGGGTTATTGATGCATGGTTGGTTCGGCCGTGGGTGCGACATGTGTTGTCCAGTTGCGGCTCTTCGCCATTACCTGCGTGCCATGGCTGGGGATGTGCTTTGGGTTCATCCTGTTCCCCTCGTTCCCTGTTTCAGGGCTCGGGTCTCCCAGGTCATCCGCAGGTTTCTTAAGTCTACCAGCCTGTAGTCTATTCTTGTGCTCGTGCTGTTCGGACGTTTGCAGCTTTCGCTGCAGTGTTTGGTGACGTCTTGGGCTCATTTCAGGCACCAGGATTTGGAGGTCGCACAGGTTCATGGACGCTCGTTTCATTTGTGAGCATGTCTGCTCCTGTGTGTTCATGTGTTGCTTTGGGTTGCAGTTTGCTGCCTGTTGTCTTGACTTTGCATTGCGGAGTTTGTGACGGCCGCCTCCTGGGTCAGCCCTTTCTTTTCCTTTTCTTTGGGTATGAAGCTCCAGGGAGCCGTAGGGGGCTCCCCACAGAAAATTAGCGTTGAATGTAATGAAACGCCGTTTTCTGGGTGAACCCTGGAGGCTCCCTGGCAACCCTCCCTCCCACCGGTCGGCATTTTTTTCACGTTGGTTGAGGCTTAGCTTCCGAACTGGTACTAGCAGCCCTCCCTCTCCCCCTTCTCCTCTCGGGGCAGGGAGGGCTGTGCGGACGAGCGGTGCGGCAGTAAAGTGTGATGTTTACTTGTTTGCTTGTTTCCTTGGGATTGTAAGGAGTTTCTACCACTCTGTTCGTTTTTTTGTTTTAGTTTCTTACCATGTGTGGTTTGTTTTGTTTTGCCTACCTTTCTGGGTGCCTAACTCCGGTCGATGGCAGATAAGGAAAACCCCCCAACCATAAGGGGGTTTTCCAGAGCCATTGCTCCCTGAAACCTCTCTGAAGGGGCCAGGTTCTGGTCCCTGGTAGGTCTGAACTTCATAGCTAATGTCCCAGTCTAACATAACATACATTAGCCCGATAAGCTCTAGGGAGCCTTTGGGGCTCACTAAGAAAATGGCGTTTCATTACATTCAATGCTATTTTGTTTTGCCTGTTTTAACATGTTTCTAAAGTGAGACATAGCAGTGTCATTTAACTTGTTTAAAATATAGTTTGTCACAGCTAAGGAATTTCTTCCTTCTGTCCTCCTCTGAAGACAATTCCTCAACTGCCATGTGTTGTGACACATCTTTACAGATTGAGTGCCGAGCAAATATTATTATTAATAATTTATTTGCAAGAAAGTACAATGAGTTGGTGTGGATTACATAAGATAGGTATTTTTCACATTCATGCAAAGCCACTAACACCCATAGCATTTCGGGCAAATGGTTGACTATTGAACATTTCTGTGGGGAAGTCCCGTAGTCTCCTGGGAGCCTCTAGAGCTCGACCCAGAAAATGGTGTTTCATTACATTCAATGCTGGGTTTTTCCTTGAATAAGGTGTTCGAGTGCCAAATTGTTCAAGATCAGAGCTTTTCAAATGCCAGGGAATCACTGTATATCAAATACTGCCATACCTCTATATAAGACCTTCCAATTTATGTAATTTAAACTTTCATTTGGTGAGCTTTTATAACCGCTTTTCAGTTTATATGCTTTAAGTTTAACTGTGTCTATTTTGCAAATATAAATATCAAATATAAAAATTTGAAAATAAAAATATAAATTATAAGAGACTTGATGAAGCTGAATTGGCTGAATTGTAATACAATTTTTATGTATTAATTAACATGCCATATTTTCAGGTATGATCCCCATGCCACACAATTTATCAACTTCTCGCAACTCTCAGACTTCATTGCTAGTCTAGACGGTCCCTTTGGGATCCCCAAGCCAAATACTGTTGCCCTAGTGTCTTTCGACCTTCCCATCGCTAAGGGGGATAAGATCCACTGCCTGGACATCCTTCATGCTCTTACAAAACATGTCCTCGGGCATGTGGAGGAAACCGAGGAATTTAAGAGGGTGAGTGGATCTGCAAGTTGTTGGCAAATTAGGTTATCAAAACCACGAACTTTTCATACCAAAATCCATGGGCAGTTGTACTTAGTCAGTTGTGTGTTGATGGTGGATGTGATGTGTAATGTGTAGGTGTGAACAGTTGTAATGACATTAACATTCATCATGTGATCTTAAAGTTACTAATCATATGATCATTGTTGTTACTGATGTTAGTACACAGGGGTATGGTATTCCATTAAGGGGCAGACCACGTGTTGGATGGATGGTTCTCTAATTACTAGACTACCATTTTGTGTACTGTTGGCTATTGGAAAACTACAATTTTCATTTGTCTTTCAGTCAGTTACGACCATCTTTATACACGTTGTCTATTTTATTTTTGCTTTTTATAACAAGGTCATTTGCCTTCAGTTATATTTTCATATTCTCCCCCCTCCCATCCTGGAGCCATGCACTTGTTAATGTGTTTATGTGGTGGAATAATTGGCAGGAATGCATTATAGTACATGCAGATTTTATCATTTATTTATATTATTTCGTTAAACTTTTTAAATTATGGACAAATTTTGTTGTATAAAGTTGATGGCGTTGTGTGGTAGGAACCAGATGTGTTTTTAAAGTATCCAGATTTGGGACTCATTTACCAAGCTAACACAATAATGCAAGAGAAGGATTAAATGCTATACTGATCTATGTAAAATTTCTAAGAAGGCCTCCACAGTATCTGCTCGAGACACGTACTGGTATGCCTGCCAAATCTTCAGAACCATATTTAGCTTTTATAACTCATGAGCATCTACCAGAGACCAGCACCAGAATTTAGTCTACTCAATAGAGGGAAAGGGAACTAGTGGGATCTAGGATCAGTAACCAAGAGAAAAGTTCAACATAAAGGTAGAGTGCACCAAAACATCAATGCATGGATCACATTTGTAATGATGATCCTTACTCTATAAACAACTGTTACCCTGGCCAACACATTGGTTCATAGCTCAACCCCCGATAACTTAACATCCCCGGTTCATAGATGGCAACCCCGATAACTTGGTGCTCTGGGCAACTAACCAAACCATTCACTCAACTAGTGTCCTGTCCTGTGCTACTCATATGGCTTGAAAAGGGTGTACAGTCTCCTTTTCCAGATAAGTACTGGTCTTCCTTTGGACAATGTTTGACAGAGGGGCCTGTGCTTTTTTTTTTTGTTCCTTTAGCTACCCGTGATTAAGTGCCTCACTTTACATGTGCCCAAGTTTACTATTCACAACAGCTGTGTGAGACCAGGGTTCTCTTCTTTGGTTGCCATTAGCAATGCTTTTGCCTTCAACCAGAGTTCTCTTACCTGAGGAGGTTTGGGTTTTCCATTGATGAACAGTGGAACCTCGACTGACGAGAGCCTCAAATTACGAGCATTTTGAGTAACAAGCGCGCCGATTGCTGACAATTTGTATCAATTGATGAGTGCTCGTTTGATTAACGAAAAAACCAAACCACATGGTGCATTCCCGCAGCTTCTCGCACATTCTCGGACGCCTCCGACAATGCAAATAAATTATTTTTTTGTGTAACCCCTTAACTGCGTTGCCTTCAAATATGACACCCCCCAGTGTGCAGGAAATAAATTCTCTGGATTTTTTTTTTTTTAAAGTGTCAAGTGTCAAACCCTTCCCTGAGTATAGGTATGTAAAAAATAAATCAAAATTGTACTTACTTTAACTGCTATGGGGTCCGTAAGTTGGGGGCGTGACGTCATCATTCCCCATTTGCCCATGACGTACGCTCCCGGGGCCAGTAGGGCGCTCGGGGCGGGGCGCACGAGTTGCCGCGAATATATTTTTGTTAATTTTTTGCGCACAGTTTCAAATACATTTTATTTGTTTTTACGTGCTAATCCTATGTGTAATGAACACGTACACTATATTATGGCAGTAAAACATCCGTACTGTCCGAAGACACTGTGTTACGTGCACGACACTTGTGTACACATATGTTGCACATATTTACCGTGTATCATACTAATTTATGTATATATACAATCTATTTACACAATGTACACTGTCACACAGTATATACATTCACCGTCAACACACACACCGAACTCCTCGAGTGCGAGCAGCCACACCCAGCCAGCCAGTCCTCCCTTATTCCTCCAACATTGTACTCGCCTTCACCCCTCCTCCCACCATACTGTTATTCACACTAATGTTTCAGGTTCATTTATGTATATTTACAACACATTTACACACTCTACACTGTCACACACCACAAACATACTCAGAGCTCCGCGATTATGAGCTACCACAAGCCTGCTAGCAGTTCTGGGGCTGTTTGCCCCTGATTGGACTTTGTGCCTTCTGGACGTTTTTTTTTGTCTCACCTCTCGTCTGCTTTAATTTCCCACATTTGCTGGCATGATTTCGGCTCTCTTGCGCCAGTTGCGTCTCCATTTGTTTTGGTGGTCATTTTCTTTTCTGTGGGTCGCTTCCCTGCCTGGTCCCCAGGGCGGCACTGTGGTTTGTTTGTTTACATGTGCTGGGAGTGTGCGTTCACTTTTTAAGGGAGTTTTCTGGGTGTATGAACTCCGCGAGTATGAGCTGCCACACCCAGCCAGCCAGTCTTCCCTCTCTCCTCCAACATCGTACTCGCCATCCCTCCTCCCACCCTACTCTTACTGTTTATATTACACTATTTACATATGTTATGTATATCTATCTACATGTTTTATTCACCAGAACTGCAAGTAAGCCGGTATTGTGTCCAAACAGTACAGGTGCTACCATACACTGCATGAGAAATCACACAGCAGACAACGCTACGATTATGACGTCACCTCCCTCACCAAAATAGCTCCTCCCAACATACTCCTGTTATTACACTATATATACACACTGTATATACCCATGTACATATGTGTTCCCCATAGCGAACCACTACGCTAGTATGGTGAGCAAAACAAGAGTGGCTGCTATACACAGTGGAGGCTACCTCAATTCGACTTGAGAATGGTCCAGGACGGACCGAAACGTCGTCGTCCCTTCGACTTCTAGTGTGTGGTCTGGTCAACCTACCTCAATTCTCTCCCTCCCTCCCTCACCAAAATTCCTCCTTCCACAATACTATGCACAATGCTAATTATAACCACAACCCTGGTCACTAATTCCTGTAAATGAATAATTGACCACACATTTATTTTGAAAAGGAACCTAAGAAGTCATTTGAAGATTCCTAGATGGACGAAATAATGCTGTGGTGCTGTGGCTAGCGCTGTGAACATCGTGAACAGCATTGAATCACTGATATTTGAACATTGTTCCCAGTCATTATCACACTCAGGCTCTTCTATAATACTATCATGGCTAAATAATACAGATTGTATATATATTTTGACATTATTAGGCGATGCTGTGGTCACACGCTGAACAGCAGAGCTGTGCGCTCGTACTGCGAGCGCCAGCCTTGGTTGCTCACTCACTACTGAGGCTCTCACACCCGGGAATGTGAACCACGATTTTTTTTAAAGATGGCGTCTGTTTACAAGAGCCCTGAGGAAGCTGATGTGAACCCCATGTAGCCACAGGAGTTTTGAATGGAAAGTGAAAAATAAGAATTCCCGGAGGCACGTTGCGCAAACCAGACGTGGGCCTGCAGGCACGTTGCGCAGTTTAAGGGTTAAAGATGCTAATGATGCAATAAGGTAAAGGGGTGATTGCTGTGATGTTGTAAAGCATTGAATTTATTTGTAGAATAAACAAACAAAAAATGAAAAAAGTTGAAAAAAGAAAAATGTCATAAAGGTTTGTTTAGTGTGTGCCAGGTAGGCTGCTCCATTGTTAATAAATAAATGAAAAATACAAAACAAATTGAACACATTTGAAACAAAGAAAGATTGTCATAATGGAGCAGCCTACCTGACAAACACTAAACGAAACTTTATGACATTTTCCTTTTTTCAAATTTATTCAATTTTTGTATTTGTCATTTTTTTTTTAAGAAAAATGAGGCAGCCTACATGACAAACACTGAACGAGCCTTTTGCTACAAAAAAAAAAAGTGAACAAAGTTGAAAAAAGAACAAATGTCATAAAGGTTTGTTTAGTGTATGTCAGGTAGGCTGCTCCATGTTTCTTAAAAAAAAAAGGAAAAAAAAAAAAAAAAAATAATTGAACAAATTTGAAAAAGGAAAAATGTCATAAAAGTTTGTTCAGTGTATGTCAGGTAGGCTGTTCCATTATTTAAAAAATCGAATATCATATTGATGTTTTTCAGTGGTGGAACAGATTATTTTTATTTCCAATATTTTAAATGGGGAATTCGTTTTGAAAGACGAGCATTTCACATGACGAGCTCGGTGCGTGAACGGATTAAATTCATTAATCGAGGTGCCACTGTACCTTCTCTTGAGGGGCCTTGTTTTGGGTAGTGTATGGAAATTGGTCCTCTGCAAAGCCCAGTGGTAGAAGTGGCTACATATATGTGCTCTGGCTGCAGTCTCGCTGAGCTTTGTTAGGGGATGCACTGTTGTGGAGCATGACGGACAGTTCTAGTGTTTTTGTGGTGGCACACCACTTCTTTGATGTGTGTTCCCAAGTCAGGGGAATGGGTTCTTTTCATGAGACACTCCTAGCATCTAGCGTCTTGGCATAGACTTCATTAGTAGGTGCCAGGTCCATGGTTGGAGGAATGTGTGTTGTGTTCTCTTTCATACTTACTGTCACAGTGCTCCTTCCTGTGTGTGTTCTGTTATCATGGTTGCCTTTGATTATGTGTTGTGCATGATGTTATTTCTATTGGAACCAATGAATACAAGAACCCCTCTTCCCCACCAAATAGAATCTTGAATTAACAGGTACAGAAAGTGGTGTTGAACATATCTGGAAGGTGTACTCTTTGTTTATTTGGATTATAAATGAGCAGTTGTCTTGCCTCCTCCTTTCTGCCTGTTTTTGTTTTTTAATTCTTTGCCCCAAGGTCTGCACTGTTTTTGGGGCCCCCCTTGCTGGGGGTGGTTTTTCAAGCAGCAGCTACTTTTATCTTGTGCAGTGTAATTTGGGCTTCAGTGCTTCAAAGTTTATTCCCTTACTGGCTGGCAAGACGGAGCCAAAAGAGCTACTTTTATGAACATGTGCTAGGTATGCCTTTTCAACTCATCTCTCTTGCAGGTTCAGATACCTGAGGTATGATGTATTTGGCTTCCCTATCCTTCACTTGTTGAGCCCTAACATGGTCTCGATCTTTGGTACACCATCCTTTGTCAGTACAGTATTGAGATTTTTCAGAGACCGAGATTCTTATGACAGTCCCAAAGATTTGAGTTGTTACTGTCTGTTGTTGATGCCTTGTTGTCTGGTTCTCCAACATTTCACATCAGTTTTATGTTCCTTGGGATTAGTCTTTTTTTCTTCTTTATAGTTTATTGGGACATTGTTGCCCAATGCTGTCACTTCTTTTGGTTTGGTCTTGGTGGTTGATTTTAACCACTGCACTGCGCAAAGCGCCTTTAGGCGCTCAGAGAGTTGTGCTCTTTGTTTTTTAATTTGGCTATATTTTAATGTTTTTTAATGTTTTCATTACTATTTGTGTTTTGAAATGGAAATAGTTGACTTTGGAAACATTTTGACATTAAATTTACCTGAACATTTGTAAAAATAACGAAAATATGTCCTTGACAATTGCACCAAGACGTTTTTGCCGAAAATAGGTGAGCAGTGCAAGGGTTAAGGTGAATATCTCATCTGTCCATTCCTCCCTTTGTCTCAGATATTCCTTTTACAACTGGAACAATGGTTTCATTCATTTAGAGGGGGAACCTCTCACACAGGACGAATACGGCTTCCATTGATGTGCCAGCTAGCTGCTTCCTTGGCGATATTTTCAAAAAGTACTCCAAACAGTTTATACAATTGAAAAGAAAAAGCATTTAACCCTTTAACTGCGCAACGCGCCTGCAGGCCCAGGCTTCGGGTGCGCAACGCGCCTCCGGGTGTTTTTATTTTTCACGTTCCATTCAAAACTCCCGCGGATTCATGGGGTTCACATCAGCTTCCTCAGGGCTCTTGTAAACAGACGCCATCTTTAAAAAAAATCATGGTCCACATTGCCGGGTGTCAGAGCCTCAGTAGTGAGTGAGCAACCAAGGCTGGCGCTCGCAGCATGAGCGCACAGCTCTGCTGTTCAGTGTGTGACCACAGCACCGCCTAATAATGTCAAAATATATATATAACCTGTATTATTTAGCCATGATAGTATTATAGAAGAGCCTGAGTGGGATAATGACTGTGTACAATGTTCAAATATCAGTGATTCAATGCTGTTCATGATGTTCACAGCGCTAGCCACAGCACCACAGCATTATTTTGTCCATCTAGGAATCTTCAAAAGACTTCTTAGGTTCCTTTTCATAATAAACTTGTGGTCAATTATTCATTTACAGAAATTAGTGACCAGGATTGTGGTTATAATTAGCGTTGTGCGTAGTATTGTGGAAGGAGGAATTTTGGTGAGGGAGGGAGGAAGGGAGAGAATTGAGGTAGCCTCACTGTGTGGCAGCCACTCTTGTTTTGCTCACCATACTAGCTTTGTGGTTCGCTATGGGGAGCACACATGTACATGGGTATATACAGTGTGTGTGTGTGTGTGTATATAGTGTAATAACAGCAACAGGAGTATGTTGAGAGGAGCTAAGAACATGAGAACAAAGGTAACTGCAGAAGGCCTATTGGCCCATACGAGGCCTCTCCTATTTATAACCACCCAATCCCACTCATATACATGTCCAACCCACGCTTGAAACAATCAAGGGACCCCACTTCCACCACGTTACGTGGCAATTGGTTCCACAAATCAACAACCCTGTTACTGAACCAGTATTTACCCAAGTCTTTCCTAAATCTAAACTTATCCAATTTATACCCATTGTTTCGTGTTCTGTCTGGTCCATACGAGGCAGCTCCTATTGGTCTATACGAGGCAGCTGCTATTGGCCCATACGAGGCAGCTGCTATTGGCCCATACGAGGCAGCTGCTATTGGCCCATACAAGGCAGCTGCTATTGGCCCATACGAGCTATTTTGGCGAGGGAGGTGACGTCGTAATCATAGCGTCGTCTGCTGTCTGTTGTGTGATTTCTCATGCAGTGTATGGTGGCCACTGTACTGTTTGGACACAATACCGGCTTACTTGCATAGTTCTAGTAAATAAAACATATAGATAAGTATATATAACATGTGTAAATAGTGTAATAAAAACAATAACAGTATGGTGGGAGGAGCAATGTTGGTGAGTAAGATGTTGGAGGTTATCTTGAGATGATTTCGGGGCTTTTAGTGTCCCCGCGGCCTGGTCCTTGACCAGGCCTCCACCCCCAGGAAGCAGCCCGTGACAGCTGACTAACACCCAGGTACCTATTTTACTGCTAGGTAACAGGGGCATAGGGTGAAAGGAACTCTGCCCATTGTTTCTCGCCGGCGCCTGGGATTGAACCCAAGACCACAGGATCACAAGTCCAGCATACTGTCCGGTCGGCTCCAGGGGACTGGAGTGAGGGAGGGCCTGTGTGGGTGTGGCTGCTCACACTCGCAATGTTCTGAATGTGTTGATGGTAAATGTATATAGTGTGTGACAGTGTATAGTGTGTACATATGTTGTAAATATACATATATGAACATGAAACATTGGTGTGAATAACTGTATGATGGTAGGGGCAAAGTTGGCGAATACAATGTTGGAGAAGTGAGGGAGGGCTGGCTGGGTGTGGCTGCTCACACTCGCGGTGTTCTGAATGTGTTGATGGAGAATGTATATAGTGTGTGACAGTGTATATTCTGTAAATAAATTGTATATATACATAAATTAGCATGATACATGGTAAATATGTGCAACATATGTGTACACAAGTGTCATGCACATAACACAGTGTCTTCGGACAGTACGGATGTTTTACTGCCATAATATGGTGTACGTGTTCATTATACATAGTATTAGCGCATAAAAACAAATAAAATGTATTTGAAACTGTGCGCAAAAAATGAACAAAAATATATTCGTGGCAACTCGCGCGCCCCACTGGCCCCGGGAGCTTACAGCACGGGCGCACGGGGAATGATGACGTCACACTCCACCTTACAGACCCCATAGCAGCCAAAGTAAGTACAATTTCGAAATTCCGTTGCTATACTCATATACAGAGAGGGGTTTTTGACACTTTCAAAACTAAAAAGAATTTTTTCCTGAGAATTTATTTCTTGCGCACTGGGGGTGTCATATTTATAGGGCGTGCAGTTAAAGGGTTTAAAAGGCCCCTTCCTTATAAATTTCCGCACACCCTGGTAACACGAAGAAAGATTTGTGTAAATTTGAAGAATTTACATAATTTTCTGGGGGGAGCCCCTACGGCTCCCTGGAGCTTATCGGGCTAATGTGTGTTATGTTAGACCGGGACATTAGCTATGGAGTTCAGACCTACCAGGGACCAGCGCCAGAACCTGGCCCCTTCAGAGAGGTTTCAGGGAGCAATGGCCCTGGAAAACCCCATATGGTTGGGGGTTTTCCTTATCTGCCATCGACCGGGGTTAGGCACCCAGAAAGGTAGGCGTAACAAAACAAACCCCACATGGTAAAAAACTACAACAAAAACCGAACAGAGAGGTAGAAAACTCCCTACAATCCCAAGGAAAACAATCAAACAATCAATTTACTGCCGCGCCGGTCGTCCGCGCAGCCCTCCCCTCCCCGGGAGGGGGAGGGGGGGGGCCCCGGACCTCACCGCGCCGGCTGCCGTCAGTTCGCAAGCTAGTGTCAACCGGGATAGACGCTTCTCTGGCCTCAAATTCCTTGGCGGTGTTTGCCTCGTGTGGCGTTCTCTGCTGTTGTCGTGGTGTGCGGTGGCCAGGAGTACTTCATCAGTGCCGGGGCTGCATGCGTCTAGGGCTTCCTTCCCTAGGCGCCCTGTGAGTACTGCCCTTGCGTGTCAGGGTTATCTTCTCTGGGGCGTTCGGGAACCGCTCCCGTAGAGGTTTTTGCTGCTCGGCATTTGCCTCGCCCTTGGGGCCAGCTGGGGCTTGGGGCCCTTGTTTGGCCTTGGGTAGGGTGTGGTATTGTGCTGGTTAGGGCGTCAAGGTGTTGCGCGGCCTGCCACCTAAGCGGCGACCGGTTCCTGTTGCTCTGGGGACGGTGTACTTTTGCGGGGTTTTTCTTTTGTTTTGTTTTTGGTTGCCTGGTGGAGGTGCTGCCTCGTGGGCCCATAGTTCCCCTGGTATTGTTTTGGTGGCCCTCTGCTAGGCCCCCGTGCTTGTACACGTCCCAGGGGTTTTCAGTATTATCAATTACCCGTGTTTTGTTTGGGTTTCTTAACCGGTTAGCAACACCTTGCCCGGGCTTCCCGTAGTTGCTAACCTACGGGCCCTGGAAACCCCTGTCGGGGCTCGGGGACCCATGGAGGCGTCTCCCGAGTTCCAGCCTGCCTTGTGCGGGTTTGAAGGTTGCAGTGTGCCCTTGTCTCAGGGTGACAGTCACCTGTTTTGCCTCCGTCATGCTGCCTGTTGGGTCAATGACACCTTTGACCCGGAGTCTTGCGAGTCCTGTTCTCTGCTTGTGCTCAGGTTTTACTCTGAGGATGTTCCTATTAGAGTACAGGCAGCATCAGCGTTGCATGGTAGATTTAGGTTATTGCAACGCGCTAGGTTGGTTTCCCGCCTGGATGCCCCGAGGCTGCCCCGTTTTTGCTTTAGGGACCCTGATCTGGGGGCGTTGATTGCTATGGCTTTGACTCCTACGCCCTCTGGTCCTCCCCCTGTGGTTCTTCCTGCACCACCCCCCCTGTGTCCGGCTCCGAAACGTATGCGGCTTTCGGCCTTGGCACACGATTTAGTTGGTGGTGAGACTCGGGCTGCTTCGGGGGCTGCCCCATCCGGGTCGGGGACGGAGGCATTTGAGCCGGTTCCTCCTGCCGAGGCTTCTGGGTCCCACCAGCAGGCCCCCTTGTCTGCCTTTCCCTTGGACTCTACCTTTTCTTCAGGGGTAGAGGGTTTGGAGGACGGCTCTGCCCCGGGTCCCGACGTAAGGGATCCTGGGGCTGGGGAGGAGTCGACCTGGGGGCCTTGGGCCCCCTGTGACCCCGCTTGGGTGCTTTTGCCTTCCCCACGGGGTTTATTGTTGCAGGGGGAGGGGTTTTCTTATCCTCCCTCCCTGTATGAGTATGATTTGGGTTCGGCTCCTCCCCGTGTTCGGTTCCGGGCACCTTTGGGTACCTCGGCTCCGTCTTTACAGGGGTTTGCTACTTCCCGTCTCTCCGCGAAGGTGGCTCGGGAAGCTCTTGCTGCATACCTCTTGCGAGACCCGGGTTATGCCTCCCCGATGGATCCGTCCTCGTTTGAGTTCGGTTCTTCTTCCCGTTTTTGGGTACGTTTGGAGGTTCCGGGGTCTTCCTGGCTGGCAGACTGCCCTTTCTTTTCGTTGGGGGCGTGGCATGGGTTCTGTCGGACCCGCACGCTTGATTGGCGCGAGACTGCTACTTTTATGCAGGTTTACCTGGGGGGCGAGTTTGAGCACCTTAATGCGTGCTTATTCGCTCCTGTGCTTTCTCGGGATGTTGGCCTTTTCCAGCTTCACGTGCAGGTTCCTCAGCTTTCGGCTTCATTGGTTGCGGAGGAGTTGCGCTCCCGTGGGCATTTGGCTTCGGTCTTGCGTTTCTTTTCCCTTCTCGAGCTCTCTTCTGCTTGGCTCGAGGAGGATGTGGGAGCGTTGGCTGAAGGGTCTTCGTCCGGGGCGCTTTCTTCGGCAGCTAGGGCGTCGGCTGCACTGTTGAAGCTCTTTGCGCCCATCCTGAAGGAAGCGGTGTCTGTTTTTTGCTTCTCGCCTCGCGTGCCGTCAGGCTGTGCTCGCCCTCTCTTTGGATTCCGCTTGGGCCCTGGCTCTTAGGTTTTCATCTCCTTTTTGTCCGTTGCTGTTTGCAGAGTCTGCGGTGTCCCAGTTTCTGCATGCGGCTTCGGCTAGTTGTCGTCCTATGGCGGACTTGTTGATTCTCCGGAGCAGTCGTTCTCGGCAGTTTCGCAGGGGTCGTGCCAGGGTTTCGGTTTCCGCTGGTCGAGGTGGGCCTTTGGTGCCGGTTTCTGAGCCGTTGTTCCCTTTGGGGCCAGCGTCGTCTGGGCGGCGCAGTGTTCGCCCTGTTCGACGGTTGGGTTCTCGTGCGGGGCGTCGGCCCTTTCGCAGTTTGCCCCGTTGACGGGGCGATGGGGGGGAGGCTCGCTCTGTTTGCCCACGCTTGGTCCCACGATTTGTGGGCCTTTTCGGTCGTGTCATCCGGCCTGCGGTGGCGTTGGGCGACTCGTCCTCCTTTGGGGGGTTCGGGGCTAACAGGGCAGGTCTCTTCTCCTGCGCTTCGTCAAGTCATCTTGGAGTGGGTGCGCTTGGGCGTGGTCGAACCGACTACGTCCCTCAGGTGGGTTTCCCGCCTGTTTCCAGTGCCGAAACGGGACTGTGCGGATCTGAGGTTCATTCTGGACTTGTCCCGTCTGAACCCCTGGATTCCTTGCCCCTCCTTTCGGATGACTACTCTGTCTCAGGTCCGGCTTCTGTTGGAGCCGGGTGCCTGGATGGTGTCCCTGGACCTAAAGGACGCGTATTGGCACGTTCCTATTCATCCGGGGTTCAGGGACTGGTTAGGCTTCGTGGTAGGGCGTCACGCTTACCGTTTTCGTTGCCTACCTTTTGGCCTGAATCTGGCACCTCGCGTTTTCACGCGTCTGACCCGAGTTGTGGTGACCCGTCTGAGTCTTCTAGGGATTCGGGTTTTGGCCTACCTCGACGACTGGCTGGTGTGGGCTCCCAGTCGGTCAGCTTGTCTGCTCGCCAGGGATTTGGTTCTTTCCCAGCTCGCCAGGTTCGGGTTCCTGGTGAACTGGAGGAAGTCCCATCTGGTTCCGTCCCAGGTTCGGACCTGGCTGGGTCTTGTTTGGGATTCTCGGACCGCTTCCTTGTCTCTACCTCCGGTGGCGTTGCGGCGGCTGCGGGACCGCCGTTTGCTGTTTCTGCGAGGGTCCCGGGTCACTCGGCGGTTGCTCGAGCGGTTGTGCGGGAGTCTGAACTTCGCCATGCTAGTCTACCCGCCGGGTCGGGTTTGGCTTCGGCGTCTGTTTTGGTTCCTTCGGGGACGTCCTTTCCGCCTCTCTCGCGATCGTTGGGTTCGCCCTCCGGGGGTCTTATGTCGGTTGCTGCGTCACCGTCTTCCTCTTCGGATTTTTCGGGGTTCGGTGCCTTGGCGCCTTCCCGAGCCCTCGCTCGATGTGTTCACGGACGCGTCGTCTCTCGGCTGGGGCTTTGTGACCAGTGCTCACTAGGCAGGCCAGGGACGGTGGGGTCCGTCCTTCCATCGGGCTCACAGCACGGTTCGGGAGTTCGCGGCTGTCTGGTTCGCGCTTCGGAGGGTTCGGGTCGCTCGGGGATCGACCATTCGCCTCCATTCGGACTGTTCTCCGGTGGTTCATTGCCTGAACCGCGGGGGTTCTCTTCGGTCCTTGGCTCTTTGGGGTTGGTCCCTTCGAGTGGTTCGTCTGCTGGATTCTCGGGGTTTGGCTCTCCGTGCGGTTCACGTCCGGGGAGTGTCCAACGTTCTGGCGGACGGTCTGTCTCGCTTCCTTCCCCTGTCCACGGAATGGACGGTCGACGACGACTCGTTTCGTTGGATCTGCCAGACGTACGGTCTCCCAGATGTGGACCTCTTCGCGTCGGCGTGGTCCCGGCGTCTCCCTCTATATGTGACGCCCTTCCCCGACTGCGAGGCGTTCGCGGTGGATGCTTTTCGGCAGGACTGGTCGAGGTGGGGTTACCTGTACCTTTTTCCTCCGGTCCAGCTGTTGCTTCGGGTTCTGGTTCGGTTAGAGACATTCCCGGGGAGAGTAGTCCTCGTGGCCCCTTGGTGGCCGGCCCAGCCTTGGTTTCCGGTGCTTCTGGCTCGGTGCCCGAACCCGGGACGTTTCCCGCGGCTCCGCCTCTTTCAGCAGGTCGGCCCGATCCGGTACGGGGCTGGTTCGACCTTCTCCTCTGCTCTTCGCGTCTGGTCTTTTTGACGCGGGTGTATCACCATTTCTATGGTGATCAGGTGGCTTCTTTGATGGTGTCCCACCTGAGAGCTTCGTCTAGGCGACAGTATGAAGTTTCCTGGCGTTCCTTTCGCCATTTTCTGGCTCTTCGTAGGTTGTCTTTTCTCTCGGATCGGGTTGTTTTGTCCTTCCTTACTTGGCTTTTTCAGGACCGTCATTTGATGCCTAATACTGTCGCCTCGTATCGTGCGGCGCTGGCGGAGCCGCTCCAGCTCGCTTTCGGGGTGGACGTCACATCCGCCCCGTTTCGTAAGCTTTCCCGTGCTATGTTTCACCTCCGGCCTGCTCATGCGCCGCCTGAGCCGTCCTGGTCCTTGGACAGGGTGCTCTCCTATCTTTCCTCTCCTCGGTTTGTGGTGGCCCCTTCGGTTCCTGATTGTTTTTCCAAGGCTTTGTTTTTGTTGGCATTGGCCTCTGGGGGCCGGGTAGGGGAGCTTCATGCTCTCCTCCGGCGCAGGGGTTACTGCTCTTTTGGTCCTGGGGGTAGGTTTGTCCGTTTGCAGCCTTCTCCGTCCTTTCTGGCAAAGAACGAGACGGCTGCTTTCCGGAGGGGTCCGTGGGTCATTGATGCTTGGTTGGTTCGGCCGGGGGTGCATCATGTGTTGTGTCCTGTTGCTGCACTTCGCCGTTACCTGCGCGCTTCAGCCGGAGTGGCTGGGGATGCGCTTTGGGTTGATCCAGTTTCCCTCGTTCCCTGTTCCAGGGCTCGGGTCTCCCAGGTTGTCCGCAGGGTTATTAAATCTAGCCAGCCTGCGGTCTATCCTCGCGCCCATGACGTTAGGAAGTTTGCGGCTTTGGCTGCTGTGTTTGGTAATATGTCTTGGGCTCATATTCGGGCGCGTGGATTTTGGAAGTCGAACAGGGTCCTGGCCGCCCGTTATTTGGTGAATGTCCCTGCTCCTCGTCGTTCTTGTGTTGCTTTGGGTCGCAGGTTGCAGCCAGTTGTCTCGACTTCGAGTTGAGGAGTTTGTGGCCGCCGCCTCCCGGGTAAGTCCCATTTTTCCTTCTCTTTGGGTATGTAGCTCCAGGGAGCCGTAGGGGCTCCCCCCAGAAAACCAGCGTTGAATGTAATGAAACGCCATTTTCTGGGTGAGCCCCGGAGGCTCCCTGGTTACCCTCCCTCCCATCCGGTCGGCGGGATTTTTCGCGTTGGTTGAAGCCTAGTTTCCGAACTGACGGCAGCCGGCGCGGTGAGGTCCGGGGCCCCCCCCCCCTCCCCCTCCCGGGGAGGGGAGGGCTGCGCGGACGACCGGCGCGGCAGTAAATTGATTGTTTGATTGTTTTCCTTTGGATTGTAGGGAGTTTTCTACCTCTCTGTTCGGTTTTTGTTGTAGTTTTTTACCATGTGGGGTTTGTTTTGTTACGCCTACCTTTCTGGGTGCCTAACCCCGGTCGATGGCAGATAAGGAAAACCCCCAACCATATGGGGTTTTCCAGGGCCATTGCTCCCTGAAACCTCTCTGAAGGGGCCAGGTTCTGGCGCTGGTCCCTGGTAGGTCTGAACTCCATAGCTAATGTCCCGGTCTAACATAACACACATTAGCCCGATAAGCTCCAGGGAGCCTCCGGGGCTCACCCAGAAAATGGCGTTTCATTACATTCAACGCTGGTTTTTTTCTGTGTAACATGGACACAGAACTACAACAACTCTATAAAATGTGGTGCTTTCCTAGCTAAGAAATAGAAAAAAAGATACATGTAGAAATACATAAAGCAAAAATATGGACACAAGTATGGAGATAGCTCTCCATAGTTCTACAAGGGGGAAAACATCTGCAACTTACAACTTGCTTCAAACAGGGAGAGTTGTTTTTCAGAACAGCTCCACTGACTTGCCAACATGGAATAGATAGTGGAAAGAGGATTTCCAAGAGAGATATGAGGATCCATACCACCTGTTGGCTTGAAATGCAAGCATGGCAATAGCTGCAACTGAGGGAACATGTTGCAGAATGTAACTAAAAGTTACTGCCTCTTAGATTCATTATGTAAAACATAACACTATGGAAGGGGCCTTTTTAAATGCATTTTCTTACAAATCAGGGGCTTCATGCAGAGGTGTTCATGGTTTAAGGTCCTTGGGCCTTTGTTTTTGGGCTTGGTTGTTTCGGGTTGTCTGGTGGGATGGTTCAGTCTTTCCATCTAGATGCATGTCTTTGGGCTCCCATTGTTTACTGTTTGCAAGGTTGTCTACCATATTTTTTATTCTTGGCTAGGTTCGAGCTCATAATTTAGTGATCTATGCATTCTGTGATATGCTCAGTTTACGATCAGTGTTCCTGGGCAGCATCACGGTTCCATGGCATTGGATTGGTTGCCCTGTTACTTTGCACTTTTGAGTGGTGTGTACATCTTTTTCTTTTCCTGATAAATCTTCCAATTTTTCTATCTTTTTCTCTGTGGTAAGTTAGCTTGGGTAGATACCAAGGGGACTTCTCTAGAAGACAAGCGTTGGATGTATGAAACACCTAGGTATATCTCCGTTCCTGCCCTGGCCCATCTTCCCAATGTTGTTTGGGAGTTAGGCGTTAGGCAGTGAATGAATGACTATCTTGACAGCCTAGTGCTGCCATCTGGTGGTGAGAGTGAGCTAGGAACCAGTGCTTCAGCCTAGGTAACAATTGCTTGCATAAACAGGATCAGCTATGCAGATGGCCTTTCTCTTGGTTACTGTGGTGATCCTAGATCCCCAGACTTCCCTTTGCTTCTATTGAGTGGAGCAGATTATAATACTAGTCTCCTGTAGACGTTTGTGAATCGTTAGAGCTTTATGTGGTACTAAAGGTTTGACAGGGATACACATGTATAGCTTTGGGAAGACAGTGTAATTACCTACATGTAATTACCTAAAACACAGAACACTGAAAGAGTTTGCAAACACTTCGTGTTCTTTCTGAGAACACAGAAATAGGCATTTCATTCAATCAATGCTAGTTTATTAATCAAAATGGAGAATTCATGTTTTTTATAAAAAAGGGAGCTTGGAAATATGTGCTGATTTTTGTGTAAAGTTGTAAAGTAATAATTACCAAAGATGTGATAAAAATAGTACTATAACAAATGTATCATTGTTTGATAGCCAGCACTTTTGCTTAAACTGGTAGTAAATCTTTTGCATTTTCTCTAATCACCTATCATAACACTTTTATATTGAAAGGCTATGCTAATTTTGGTAAATAATTCCCAAATTATCTTACTTAGTGAGTGGTTGAAAATGAGTTAGATTTGTCTTTTTTGTTGTAACAAAATCTGTGACATATGATGTATATTCAATGGTATCTATTAATATGTATATAGGATTTGCTATATCATTGTATTCCTTGCTTTACCCCTGTCTGTCATTCTGACTAAGTTCCCTAGCTCATATATCTGCTCCTCCAAGCTCAGGCTCACCCAGTCTGTACTCTCCTATCATTAGAATATCCTGACTATGCTTTTATGATTTGTGTTCTATAACTTTACATTAGTGAGTATAGTCATATATATATATAAAATTTAGTTTTTTAACATCATAGATTGTTTCAGTGCTCTAAGTAAATGTTATTAATATTCAATCTAGAGATATATATAGTACAGTAGTTGTTTTTAGGGTGTGTTTAGGAGGATTCCTTTATGTAGTCTAAGTAATAATACCAGTAATTACCTGTGAGCCATTGTATATATATGTTTTTATGATTTGTGAAATCCATTTAATTAGTAGGATTATTTATGCAAAATTTAAGACTATATTCAAGAAGTTAACTTCCCGACATTAAATAATTAGTGAGTTTGTTGTCAACATCACATTGTATCAAGCCTCGGTATAATTTTCTTTCTTTATGGTTAGTTTGAGTATGATATGAGTAAGGGTCCACTTCAAACTTGACAGAGTTCAGATTACTGTGCAGAACAGTATTTATATTACGAAACCTAATCTGGGCTGTCGTACTGGCTGGTAATTAACCCATGCACTGTGCCAACCAACATAGTGCGTGTTGTGGTTTGGCGCCACCCGACATATGATGAATGTTAGTATATCATAAGATTCAAAACTCCTGCGGGTACACAGGCTCACATCATGTTCCTCAGGACTCCAGTTAAGAGAAGTTATCTTGAAACAAAATTGTTTGCATCCTTCCTGGTAGTGAAAGCCTCAGTAGTGCCAGAGGAACCAAGGCTGGTGCAGGCAGTTCCAGCACACAGCACAGCTGCACAAGATGGGACCACAGCATTATTTAATAATGGCAAATAAAATTAGTAACTGCAATTGTTTTGCATTAATAGTGTCAGATGATCCTGAGTGGAATAATAATTATGAACAAAGTTCAGATATCAGTGAACACAATGCTAATTATAATGTTTACAGTAGGTGGCAGACAGTCACAGCACACGGCAGAGGTTTGTGAATGTATGCATCATGCAACATGACCTCATGTTCCTTTAGAAAATAATCTTGTGGAAAATCATATTCATGATTTAGTGACAAGATTTTGATAATAATAGCAGTATTTAAAGTGATAATAGTGATGTATGTAGTGTATTTCTGGGTATTTTGCTACATCTGGTGACATCGGCTGCTTGAGTCAGCTGGTCGTAGTGTGTACCGCTATACTGTGCTTAGATATCATCACCACGCACACACACACACACACACACACTACATTTATTTAGGGGTTCATTATGGTTTATAAAAATATATAGAGGTATGTAATGTGTGTATATAGAGTAATAACAGCAAAAAACAGTATGCTGGAAAGAGGATTCTTGCCAAGTGAGGTGATGGTATCCGCTGGCTGGAGCCAAAAGTGTCACTAGTGTGAGACTTATCATACAGTGACACACTCTATGACACACACTTGTGTCATACAGTGTATAGTGGCTGCTGTGTTGTTTTGACACACCATACCAGCTTAGTGGTACGTTATGGTGAACAAAACATGTAGATGCTTATATATATAATGTGTGTATATAATGTAACAGCAGCAAAAATCTTTTTTTATTGTTTTATGAATATAATAATTGAATCACTAATATGCACAAGATACTTTTGAGTATAGCAATGGTGTACACATTTTATTATATAAATATATAACACTGCACACAATTGAGTAATATTACTGAAAAAAAACAGAATCAATCGGAGACATTGAAATAATTAGGTAATAATATCATTGTGGCAAGTCCCACCTGATGGCTCGGCTGGAGGGGAGACACTATTTACACAGTAACACACTTTATTACACATTCAGTACTTAGGAAGCGAGTGATAATAAAAAAAGCAGTCCATGGTATATAGTGCAATTTCGCTCTCGATGCACCAGGTAGAACAGATTTTCACTTTCTGCTTCTTCGTTCTGTGTGCTTGCAAATAACAAACTCATGTACACCTTTGGCTTTAGTACCTGTAGGTGGTATGTAGCCAAGCTTGTGAAGTACAAGATAGTCTTGAAAAGATTATAGGAAAAGATCAATTTGTATGGTAGTCTTGAAAAGATTGCTTTGTAAGGTATTCTGGAAGGGATTATCCCATTCTGGAAGAGATTCAGCTATTCTTGAAAAGATCTATGGAAAACACCACCAGTTCATCTATGTTACTTTTATCAGATGTATCATCACTGAACCCAGAAAACGATTCATCTATGTATCATCTATAAAAAAAAATTGGAGATAATACGGGTGAGCATGGGTGGCTTTCAACTACAACTGGATACGCTCGCTGTATCTGCTGTATCCTCATCCTCATCAGTGCTGTAGCACTTGCATCTGACCCTTGTGTTAGGTCCTTATTGTGCCTAGCTTCATCAATATCATTACCCTTATGTTCTTCAAATAATAAAGTCTGAATTTCACTGATGAAGAGCGATCTTTCAACACTGCGTCCGACAGGGAAGTGGGAGCCAGAAGTGCCACCCTTGGTTGCTCATTGAGAACTGATCCTACCAGTAGGCCTAGGAAAATCTGGGAATTTTTTTCAAGATGGCTGCCTCTCACTGGAGGTCCCAATAGTCCATTTTGTACCCAATCTACCACACTTGCATTTTGACTATGTACGAACAAATAAAAAAAGTTTTTTTGGTTGGTGCAGTAATGGGCAAATGAGATTTCTTGGCCGGCGCAGCACAATAGTTAACTGATCTGTGTAACATTTTATAGTATGGTTAGCTATTTTAAATTTATTAGAATATCTGATCTGAGTTGGACAAGTTATAGATTTTCTGAGTACTGTACTATATAATAGCATAGTTATTGAGTTATAACTGAGAAGCATATTATTAAAATAGTTCTCTTTCTAAACACACCTTAGAGAAATACAGCCTTGAGACTATACTCATTATAGTGCTTATTTAGAATACCAGGCCTCTCTCCATCAGTGCCTGCTGTAACATAAGAAGTGCTGAATCTTTAGCTTATTTTTCTCTTATTGCATTATTCTGGAATGCAACACTTTGAAGACTAAACATAAAAAAGTTGGGTCACCCTCATGATCAAGATACAGTAAGCCCTCTGATTAATGAAATACATGGAGAGGAGAGGATGTTTGAGCCAAAATGACTTGCCAATCACAAACCACACATAAGTACAGTATACACTCATATATTTAATTCAGGTTGTATTTGGGTTATAATTATGAGCTCCACAAGCAGTAATTAGATTTGGTCATAATATATTTTCTAGGGGGAGCCCCATTGGCTCCCTAGAGCTATCCAGGCTAATTTGGATATGTATAACTTTCTGGCATCAGTCAATGTGCATGGAGTTCTTGCTTACCGGGGACTATGGCCAGAACCTGGCCCCCCCTCAGGGAGGCACGAGGAGCAATGGCCTATTGAAACTCCTGTGTGGTTGGGAGCATTCTATGTCTGCCATCGACTGGGATAGGCACCCAGAAAGTTAGACACCCCAAACAAACCCCTATCCTGGTGAAAAATTGCTACTGAAAGTCGAACAAGTGAACAGAACTCTCCAAACAAAAATTTGCAAACGAGCATGATGTCATCATGCCGCCACTCCGCTATCTGTGCAACCCCCCTCCCCAGTAGGGAAAAGGGGGAGCCCCTGACCCTTGCACCGGCAATCCACCCACCAGTTCTTGGCTGATGTGATACTGGCAGGTTGTGTGCCTCTGGCTCCTGCTTTGGTTTCAGTTTCTGTGCCTTGTGGCGTGGTCTGTCTTTACAGGTGGTGTGTGAGCCAGGAGTAATAGTCTACGGTACTCAGGCTGCATGCACCTAGGTTTTCCTTCTCTAGGTGCCCAGTAAGTACTGCCCTTGGGGCTTGGGGCCACCTTACACAAGTTACCTTGGGTCTACCTTTGCTGTGTCCTTTACTGCTCGGTACTTGGCCGCCCTTGGAATCAGCTGGGGACTTGTCCTTGTTTGCCTCTGGGTAGAAAGTAGTTTTCATCACTGTTTTTCCTGCCAGGTGGAGCTGGTCTACCTTTGGTTGGTTGCTCCCTCTTTTATCTTTAGGGTCCTTCTCATATATATCTGTGATTTTGGTGGTACCCCCTGCTTGGCCCCCTCCCCCCTCCCTCCGTGAGTGGATACATCCCGGGGTTCATCTTTAGAAATTTGCTGGTAGTTTTGGGCACCGGTTCGCAGTACCCTGCCTGGGCATTCCCCTAGCGTGTTACCAAGGCTAAGGGCCCTGGGAAACCCCGTGGGGGCTCTGTGGTCCGATGGATGTAACCCTTGAGTCCCCTTCCTCGTTATGTGCAAGATTGATGGTTGCTCTGTCTCCTTGTCTCCGGGTGACATTCACCGGTTGTGCCTCCGCCATGCTGCTTGTAGGGTCGGTGATTCTTTTGATTCGGAGTTGTGCGACGTTTGTTGTTGGTATGTGCTCAAGTTCACCCTCGCTACTGATTGTGATCTGAGGGTCATGCTAGGTTCTGGTTGCTGCAACGCGATGGGTTGGTTGCTTCCCTAGATGCCCCGTGACTGCCCCGTTTTGGTTTTAGGGACCCGAACTTGGGGGCAGGAGTCGCTTCGACTTTGGTACCTTCCATCCTTCCTTCTCCTTCTGTTGTGCACCCGTCCCCCCCCCCTTCCCTTACTTCCGGTTCCGACCCGTCAATGGGTTCGGAGGTGGAGCAGGATCTAGTTGGTGTTGAGACTCGGGTGGTTTCGGGGGTGTCCCCTTCTGAGGTGGCAGGGGAGGCATTTAAGCTTGTTCCTACTGCCGATGCCTATAGGTCTGACCAGTAGATCCCTTTCCTTAGTATATTTTTCGGCTGCCCTGGCTTTTTCTTGTGAGCCCGGGGCTTTGGAGGGACGGCTCGGCTCCGAGTCCTCGAAGTGGGATTCCCGGGGCGGGTGACGGGTTGCCTTGGGGGCCTTGGGTCCCATTGGTTCCCACCGAGGTTTTTGTACCCTTCGAGTGGGGTTTGGTGTTGCAAAGAGTGGCTTTCTCTTCTCTCCCTCCTCTTATGCATTGGATTGGTTCTGTTCCATGCTCCAGTGGGTTCTTTGGTTCTTTCTTCCAGAGGTTTTTGACTTCCCATGTCCAGTCCTATGTGGTGAGGGATGCCCTTGTGGCTTACCTTTTGCCCGACCCGGCTTGCGCCTTCATAGTGGTTCTGCGTTCTTCGTGTATGGATCTTTTTGTCCTTACTGGGTTCGTTATTAAATTGCGGGGTTGTCCTGACTGACCTCTTTTCTTGTTGGAGGTTTGGCATCGGTGCCCATGTACATGTTGACGGGTGGTGCTGGCTTCTTCCCTGGAATCTGCTTGGACCCTGGCTCTTCGGTTTCCTTCGCCTTTTTTGGCCGTTGCTGTTTGCAGTCTGCGGCTGTGCAGTATCTGCAGGCAGCTTCGTCTCATTGCTGTATTCACCTAGTTGTAATTACCTAAGTGTAATTACCTAAGTGTAGTTACAGGATGAGAGCTACGCTCGTGGTGTCCCGTCTTCCCAGCACTCTTTATCATATAACGCTTTGAAACTACTGACGGTCTTGGCCTCCACCACCACCTCACTTAACTTGTTCCAACCGTCTACCACTCTATTTGCGAAGGTGAATTTTCTTATATTTCTTCGGCATCTGTGTTTAGCTAGTTTAAATCTATGACCTCTTGTTCTTGAAATTCCAGGTCTCAGGAAGTCTTCCCTGTCGATTTTATCAATTCCTGTTACTATTTTGTATGTAGTGATCATATCACCTCTTTTTCTTCTGTCTTCTAGTTTTGGCATGTTTAATGCTTCTAACCTCTCCTCGTAGCTCTTGCCCTTCAGTTCTGGGAGCCACTTAGTAGCATGTCTTTGCACCTTTTCCAGTTTTTTGATGTGCTTCTTAAGATATGGGCACCACACAACAGCTGCATATTCTAGCTTTGGCCTAACAAAAGTCATGAACAATTTCTTTAGTATATCGCCATCCATGTATTTAAATGCAATTCTGAAGTTAGAAAGCATAGCATAGGCTCCTTGCACAATATTCTTTATGTGGTCCTCAGGTGATAGTTTTCTATCTAGAACCACTCCTAGATCTCTTTCTTTATCAGAATTCTTTAAAGATTTCTCACATAATATATAGGTTGTGTGGGGTCTATGTTCTCCTATTCCACATTCCATAACATGACATTTATTAACATTAAATTCCATTTGCCAAGTGGTGCTCCATATACTTATTTTGTCCAGGTCTTCTTGAAGGGCATGACAGTCATCTAAATTTCTTATCCTTCCTATTATCTTAGCATCATCAGCAAACATGTTCATATAATTCTGTATACCAACTGGTAGATCATTTATGTACACAATAAACATCACTGGTGCAAGAACTGAACCCTGTGGTACTCCACTTGTGACATTTCTCCATTCCGATACATTGCCTCTGATTACTGCCCTCATTTTTCTATCAGTCAGAAAATTTTTCATCCATGATAGAAGCTTACCTGTCACCCCTCCAATATTTTCCAGTTTCCAGAACAACCTCTTATGTGGAACTCTGTCGAAAGCCTTTTTTAGGTCCAGATAGATGCAGTCAACCCAACCATCTCTTTCCTGTAATATCTCTGTGGCTCGATCATAGAAACTGAGTAAATTCGATACACAGGATCTTCCAGATCGAAAACCATACTGTCTGTCTGATATTATATCATTTCTCTCTAGGTGTTCTACCCATTTAGTTTTGATTAGTTTTTCCAATACTTTCACTATTACACTTGTCAATGATACAGGTCTATAATTGAGGGGGTCTTCCCTGCTGCCACTTTTGTAGATTGGAACTATGTTAGCCTGTTTCCACCCGTCTGCTACGATTCCTGTACACAGGGATGCCTGAAAGATCAGGTGAAGTGGAATGCTGAGCTCAGATGCACATTCTCTCAGAACCCATGGTGAAACGCCATCTGGGCCAGCTGCTTTGTTCTTACCGAGCTCCTTGAGCATTTTTTCCACTTCGTCTCTAGACACCTTTATGTGTTCTATGTTGTTCTCTGGAATTCTTATTGTATCTGGTTCCCTAAAGATTTCATTTTGTACAAACACACTTTGGAACTTTTCGTTTAGTGTTTCACACATTTCCTTTTCATCTTCCGTGAATCTATTTCCCATTTTCAACCTCTGAATATTATCCTTTACCTGCAATTTGTTGTTTATGAATTTATAGAATAGACCTGGTTCTGTTTTACATTTGTCCGCAATCCCTTTTTCAAAATTTCTTTCTGCCTCTCTCCTCACTGCCGTGTAGTTGTTTCTTGCATCTTTGTATCGCTGGTATGTTTGGGGGTTCGGCCTCTTCCTGTATTGATTCCATTTTTGTGTCTTTCGGTCTCTAGCCCTCTCGCAATTTCTATTGAACCAATCCTGTTTCCTAGTTCTGCATCTCTGTTTTGGTATAAATTTTTTTGTGCCTTTATCATATATTTCACAAAACTTGCCATACATCTCATTCACTTCCTTGCCTAGCATCAAGTCTGTCCAATTATACTCACTAAAAAAATTTCTAAGGTCACCATAATGTCCTCTCCTGAAGTCTGGTTTTTCAACTGCTTCAACCTCCTTATTTTCTTCCAGCTTATAACGCATTGCATACTTTATTCCCAAAAAGACATGGTCACTTTTACCCAAGGGAGGAAGGTACTGAATGTCAAATATCTCTTCCTCCTTCCTGGTAAATATCAAATCTAGCATGGAGGGAACGTCCCCTTCCCTCATCCTCGTAGCTTGTTTAACATGTTGATACAAGAATGTTTCCAGGATGAGGTCTACAAATTTACAGGTCCAAAAATCTTCTGTTTTAGCTTCATATGCTTCCCAGTCTATGGATTTCAAGTTGAAGTCACCGACTATCAACAGTCGTGATCTATCGTTATCCGCTCTCGCTATAATCTCTCTCATTATTGTTATAAGACCTTCACGTTTACTATCTAGCTCCTCCTTTGACCATGTGCTGCTTGTTGTATTCATCTAGTTGTGCTTGCAGGGGTTGAGCTCTGCTCTTTTGGCCCGCCTCTCAACTGTCAATCAACAGTTACTAACTACTATTTTTTTCCCCACACCACACCCCCCCCCCCCCCCAGGAAGCAGCCTGTGACAGCTGACTAACTCCCAGGTACCTATTTACTGTTAGGTAACAGGAGCATCAGGGTGAAAGAAACTCTGCCCATTGTTTCTCACCGGCGCCCATGGGATCTGACCAGACCTCCCGTTTATTCTGGACTTGTTCTGTAATGTCTGGAGCGTGGGTGTTTGCTCCTCCTTCAAATGGCTACACTGTCCCAGGTTCGTCTTCGGTTGGAGCAGGACGCTTGGGTGGTGTCCCTGGCCCTCTCGTCTTGGCACATCCCGATTCATCCTCGGTTCTGGGACTGGCTCGGTTGTGTTGTGGGGCATCAGGGTTACTGTTTTCTTTGTCTTCCATTCAGTTTGTATCTGGCGCCTCATGTTTTCACACGCCTAACTCAGGTCGTGGTGGCCCGCTTGCATCTGTTAGGTGTTCAGGTTCTGGCCTACCTTGACGACAGGCTGGTTTGGGCTCCCGTGTCTTTCTCCACTTGTATGGAGTGCGGGTGGCTTCGTTGTTAATCTCCCACCTGCGTGCTTTGTCTCGGCGGCAGTATGAAGTTCCTGGTGGTCCTTCTGGCTTTTCTTATCACTAGGTAGGTGTACTTTGGTCTCTAATAGGGTTGTTTTGTCCTTTTCGTAGTTGTTTCCGGACCATCATCTTCTGCCGGATACTGTTGCCTCATATCATGCGGTGCTGCCAGAGCTGCTCCTGCTTGTGTTCGTTATTGATGTTACGTCTGCTCCTTTTTGTCAGCTGTCTCATGCATTGTTTCACCTCTGGCCTGCTCATGCGCCGCCTGAGCTGTCCTGGTCTTTGAATTGGGTGCTCTGTTTTTTTTCTCTTCTCCGTTTGTTGTGGCCCCTTTGGTTCGGGTTTATGTTTTCTTTTGCTCTTTTCCTGTTGGCACTGGCCTCTGGGGGTCAGGTTGGGGGAGCTTCATGCTCTCCTCCGGTGCAGGGGTTTCTGCTTTTTTGGTCCTGGTTGTAGGTTTGTTCGGTTGCAGCCATCTCCTTCTTTTCTGTTGATGTATGAGTCTGCTGCTTTCCGGAGGGATCCTTGGGTTGTTTATGCTTGGTTCGTCAGGCTGGAGTGCATCATGTGTTGTTTGGTTGCTGCTCTCCACTGTTGTCTACATGTCTTAGCCTCTCTGGCCATGACCGTACTTTGGATGGGGCGGGTTCCCTTCCCTCCTTCCTATTACAGGAGTCGGGTCTTCCAGGTCATCCTCAGGGTCCTTTGGTTTTGTCGGTTGTCTTTTTTTGTCTTCGGGAGCATGGCGTCCACCTTCCATGTCCTTCTCTCTTTTTCTTATCTTTGGTGAGGTAGCTCCGGGTAGCCAATTGGGGCTCCCTCCAGAAAACCAGCATTGACTGTAATGAAACGTCATTTTCTGGGTGTGTCCTAGAGGCTCCCTGGCATCCCTCCCTCCCTCCCTCTGGTTGGCAATGTTTTTTGCATATTTTGACATCCACCCTAAGAACAAGTGAGTGGATTGCCAGCATGAGGGGTCTCGGGCTCCTCCTTACCCCTCCTGGGGACAGGGGGTGGGTTGCGCAGACAGCCGCGCGGCGGCGTGATGACGTCATGCTCGTTTGGTAATTTTTGTTTGGGGAGTTCTGTTCACTCATTCGTATTTTGGTAGCAATTTTTCACCAGAATAGGAGTTTATTTTGGGGCGCCTACCTTTCTGGGTGCCAGACTCGGTCGATAGCAGACATAGAATGCTCCCGACCACACAGGGGTTTCTATAGGCCATTACTCCTCGGGCCTCTCTGAGGGGGCCAGGTTCTGGCCGTGGTCCCCAGTAGGCAAGAACTCCATGCACATTGACTGATGCCAAATAGTTATACATATCCATATCAGTCTGGATAGCTCCGGGGAGCCTCCGGGATTCAACCAGAAAATGGCGTTTCATTACATTCAACGCTGGGTTTTTTTATATTTTAATTGTATGCATGATATAACTTATAAGATAATGGAATAAAAACCCACACTTGTGTATTTGTGAAATTTATGTAAGGAATTTACACCAATCTTTCACACTCTCCTGATTATTTTACCAATAATCTTAATGTTACCCTGCACAATGATTTAGCGTCTTTCCTGAGAGGGGGGGTTACCTTTGGTATAAATGACAGGAATATGTATAAGAATTAGTTTCTGGATAGGTTAATGAAAGCTTTAGTTGATCTTGTCAATTAGGGTCAAGAAAGCAGATAAGTGCAGCTCCATTGCTATCATGAATACCAATATTTATATGAACAAAATGAATAACTTGCTCTCTGATGGCATTGTCTTTGATAGAGTAATTAATCCCCCCCCCCCCAGCATATCCCAATTAAAATGTAAATTCAATAGTAAGATTAAGAAATTCACCAATAGGTTAGACACTAGTGTTTGGAATGATATATATAACATTCTGATTTCTGGTAAACTGCTCGAGATGTCTTAAATCTATGGTAGCCCAAAAATCCTTAATGACAGCTGCTCTCTTAGACCTATTGTTTCTAGTTTAAAAGTGCCTCAAAAAATTGGCTATTTGGCTAGCAAATATTTTAGGTGGATACTTATGCAAATTTTTGGAAGCACATATTATTCATACTCAGGATTATATAGCGAAAGTAAGAAACGAAGGACCCACAGAAAAAATAAAAATGGTTAGTTTGACGTTATCACCTTTAACCAATGTACCGTTACATAAAATATTAGATTTTTTTAAAGTATGAGAGGTAGCAAGTAATTTTGCTGCTCCGATCCCTAGCAGTTTATTCTTTGAGCTGATTAATGTTTGTGCAGAAGACACTTATTTCAGTTTCAGTGGGTTGGTTTATAAACAAAAGTTTGGGGAGGCTATGGGTTCTTCCCTTTTCCCTATTTTTGCAAATTTATATATGGAGTTTTTGGAAGCACAGTTAGCACCCACAGTAATAATAGACGGGGAAAGGTCCCAGAGCCTGGTTAAGATATGTTGATGATGTTTTCACTATATTTGACAGAGATTTTGAGAACCGAGATAGGTATTTAGATAATCTCAATAGCCTAGAACATTCCGTGCGGTTTACTATGGAAAAAGAAGTTAATAAAGAATCCCCTTTTCTGAGGGGAGCCCCTACGGCTCCCTGGAGCTTATCTGGTTAATGTATGTTATATTAGACCGGGACATTAGCTATGGAATTCAGACCTACCAGGAACCATGAGCCATAACCTAGGTCCCTTCAGAGAGGTTTCAGGGAGCAATGGCCTTGGAAAACTCCCTGTGGTTGGGGGGTTTAACTTATCTGCCATCGACTGGGATTAGGCACCCAGAAAGGTAGGCATAACAAAACAAACTCCACATGGTAAGAAACTAACAACAAAAACTGAACAGAGAGGTAGAACTCCCTATAATTCCAAGGAAACGAGCAAACAAGCAAACATAACACACTACTGCCGGGCCGCTCGTCCGTGCAGCCCTCCCCTCCCCGAGAGGGAGATGGGGGGCCCCGGACCTCACCGCGCCGGCTGCAAAACATTCCAGTTCGTAAGCTAATATCAACCGTGACAGACGCTTCTCTGGCCTCAGTTTCTTAGGCGGTGTTTGCCTTCGTGGCGCTCACTGCTGTGTTTTTGTGTTGTGTGGTGGGCAGGTGTTCCTCATCAGTACCGGGGCTGCATGCACTTAGTGGCTTCATTCCCTAAGCTCCCAGTGAGTACTGCCTCTGCGTGACAAGGTTAACTTCCCTGGAGTGTTCGGGAACCATTCCCGTAGAGGTTCTTTCTACCTGGCATTCGCCCTTGGGGCCAACTGAGGCTTGGGGCCCTTGTTTGGCCTTGGGTAGGGACTGGTATTGTGCTGGTTAGGGCATCAAGGTGTTGTGCGACCTGCTATCTACACGGTGACCGGTTCCTGTTCCCTCTGGGGATGGTGTACTTTTGTGCGGTTTTTCTTTTGTTTTTATTTTCATTTGCCTGGTGGGGGTCTGCTAAGTGTGGCTATAGTTCCACTGGTAGTGTTTGGTGGCTCTCTGCTAGGCCCCCGCGAATGTACACGTTGCAGGGGTTTTCAGTGTTGCATCTACCCCTTGTTAGCTTGGTTGTTAACCAGTTAGCTACTCCTTGCCCGGGCTTTCCATAGCAGTCAGCCTACGGGCCCTGGAAAACCCTGTCGGGGATCGGTGGACCATTGGGTGTATCTTCCGGGTTCCATCCTGTCTTGTGTGGGTTCGTTGGTTGCTGTGTCCTTGTCTCAGGGTGACAGTCGCCACTTTTAATTCCGTCATGCTGCCTGTTGGGTCATTGACACCTTGACCTAGAGTCTTGTGAGATGTGTTCTCTGCTTGTTCTCCAGTACTCTCCTGGTGTCACTGTTCAGAGTACAGGCAGCATCCGCGTTGCAAGCTAGGTTTAGGTTGCTGCAATGCACTAGGTTGGTTTTCCACCCAGATGCCCCAGGGCTGCCCTGTTTTGGGTTAGGTGCTGTTTGCCCCTTTCCCTCCCTGTTCCCAACTCCTGACCATCTGCGGGTTTCGGGGCCGGGGCGGGGTCTAGTTGGTGCCGAGACTTAGGCGGTTTCGGGGGCTGCCCCGTTCGGGTTGGGGACGGAGGTTTTCGAGCCTGTTCCTCCTGCCAAGTCTTCTGGGTCTTACCAGCAGCCCTTTCTTTGCAGCCTTTCATCCCCTGGACTCATCTATTTCTTTAAGGGCAGAGGGCGTGGAGGACGGCTGTGCCCTGGGGCCTCTGTTGTGGTTTTCCGGGGTTGAGGGGGATGCCCGCTAGCAGTTTTGGGGCTGTTTGCCCCTTCCTGGGTCTTCTGCTTCTGGGCTGGGTTTTTCGTCCCTCTAGTCTGCTTTCTTCCCACATTTGCTGGCATGTTTTCGGCTCTATTGCGTCGGTTTCGGCTCCTTGGTTTGGTGGCCATTTTCTTTCTGCAGATAACTCCACGCTTGGCCACCAGCGGCGCTGCAGTTTGTTTACCGGTGCCTGGGTGTGCGAGCCAGCGTTTTCGGTGAGTTTTTTTCCTCCTTTCAGGGGTTTTATCCTCCTGTTGCCTTTTCTTTGTTTTACTGGGGTGTTCTGCCCATGTTCTGTTCCTCTGGGAACACTTGGGTGTTGGTTTTTACACCGTTTGTTGCGTTTTTGTGTTTTTTTGGGTCTGGGCCCTGGGGTTTGGGCTACGTGTCCCTGTCTGTTTATGCTTGCTCCCACACCTTGTCCCTTGGTTTTTGGTCTGTTTTGGCCGTTTCCCTGGGGGTTCTGTCTGGGTGCTGTGCTTTGCCCTTTCTGATTTCCACCTGCAAATGTGGTAGTTTGGGCTCCCCCAGGTTTGATTCCGGGTTCCTTTGGGTTCTTTGGTTTCGTTCCGGAGGTTTCTTCCTCTTGGGCCCCCTTTGTGGGTTCAGGTTTTTTTTTACCTCGTGTGTGACCCGGTTCTGCCTTCTGGGGTTCCAGGGTCTTCCTGCTTACTCTGTTGGCTCTCGCTTGGTCAAACAGTTAATGGGCGTTTTTGGTTGTCTTCTGGCCTCTGATGGTGTTGGGCGGCTTCTCCCCCTTTGGGGAGTTCAGGGCTGGCAGGGTGGGCTTCTTCCCCTGTGCTTCGTCCGCCCCAATCTTTCCGTGGGTCAATCCGCCTCATCTTTCCGGGGTTCCCGCCTGTTCTATTGCAGACACGGGACTTTGTGAATCTGTGGTTCTTCTGGACTTGTTCAATCTGCACCCTGGATTCTTTGCTCTCTTCGGAAGACTGTTGTCTCTGTTCCGGCTTCTGTCAGGGCCAGGTGCCTGGATGATGTCCCTGTACTTCCGGGTCACTTCTTGGCACGTTCCTCTCCAGGGTTCCGGGACTGGCACAGTTGGTAGTGGGGCTTCAGGCTTGCCGCTTTTGTTGCCTTCTTTAGCTTGTAATTGGCATTTAGTGTATTACACATCTTTACTGGATCTTGGTGACCTGTCCATGTCTGCTCAGGATTTGGTTTCTGGCCTACCTCGTCGACTGGCTGGTGTGGTCGCCCAGTCAGTCCACTTGTCTGCTCGCCAGGGGTGTGGATTTTTCCAGATTGCCGGGTTCGGGTTCCTGGTAATCTGGAGACCGTTCCATCTGGTTCCATCCCAGGTTCGGACTTGGCTGGGTCTTGTTTTGGACTCTTGGACCGCTTCTTTGTCTCTCCCTCCAGAGGCATTGTTGTGGCTGTGGTCCCACCTTCGGCTGTCTGAGGGGGTCCCAGGTCACTTGGCTATTGCTCAAGAGGTTGTGCGGGAGTCTGAACTTCGCTGTGCTGATCTGCCTGCCGGGTTGGTTTTGGCTCCGGCGTCTGTTTTGGTTCCTTCGGGGACTCCCCTTCAGCCTCTCTCACGCACCTTCGCTAAATGTGTTCATGGACGGGTCGTCTCTTGGCTGGGGCTTTGTGACCACTGCTCATCAGGCCGGCCGGGGACGGTGGGGTCCGTAATCCGTTGGGCTCACAGCACGGTTCAGGAGTTCGCGGCTGTCTGGTCTGCGCTTTGGAGGGTTCGGATCACTTGGGGCTCTACCATCTGGCTCCATTCGGACTGTTTTTCAGTGGTTCATAGCCGAACCACGGGGGTTCTCTTTGGTCCTTGCCCTTTTGGGGTTGGTCCCTTTGAGTGGCTCGCCTGCTGGATTCTTTGGGTTTGGCTCTTCGTGCGTTTCATGTCCGGGGTGCGTCCTGTGTCCTGGCGTCCAGTCCTGGCCTGTTCTGGCATGTATCGGTTCATTCCTCTGTTCACGGATTGGCCGGTTGTCGCTCATTTCGTTGGCTCTGCCGGACTTACAGATTCCCGGACATGAACATCTTCACGTTGGCGTGGTCTCGGCATCTCTCATTTTATGTTACCTGGTTACCTGGTTGATTCTGGGAGTTCGTCTACTCCCCAAGCCCGGCCCGAGGCCAGGCTCGACTTGTGAGAGTTTGGTCCACCAGGCTGTTGCTTGGAGCGGCCCGCAGGCCCACATACCCACCACAGCCCGGTTGGTCCGGCACTCCTTGGAGGAATAAATCTAGTTTCCTCTTGAAAATGTCCACGGTTGTGGACGTTTTCCATGGTCCACATTTGGACCATGTGGCGCCCTTCCCCGCCTGCGAGGTGTTTGCAGTGGATGCCTTTTGACAGGACTGGTCGAGGTGGATTTACCTGTACCTCTTTCCCCGGTCCAGCTGTTGCTTCGGGTTCTGGCTCGGTTGGAGTCCTTCCCGTGGAGAGTAGTCCTCGTGGGCCCTTGGCGGCCGGCCCAGCTTTGTTTTCAGACGCTGCTTGATCGGTATCTGAACCCAGGGCATTTCCTGCGGCTCCGCCTCTTTCGGCAGGGCGAACTGGTCCGGTATGTGGCTTGTTTGGCCTTCTCCTTGGCTCTTCGCATCTGGTCTTTTGACGCGAGTGTATCACCATTTCTATGGTGATCAGGTAGCTTCGTTGATGGTGTCCCACCTTCGTAGGTTGTCTTCTCTTTCGCATCGGGTTGTCTTGTCCTTTCTTGGTTTCCCGGACCATCATTTGATGCTTCTTTTTGTCGCCTCACAAGGTGCAGTACTGGCAGAGCCGCTCTGGCTTGTGTTCGGGGTGGACGTCACATCCGCCCTGTTCAGTACGCTTTCTCGTGCTTTGTTTCACCTTTGGCCTGCTCATGCGCCGCCTGAGCCGTCCTGGTCCTTGGTCAGGATGGTCTCTTATCTTTCCTCTCCTCAGTTTGTGGTAGCCCCTTTGGTTCAAGATTATTTTTCAAAGGTCCTATTTTGTTGGCATTGGCTTCTGGGGGTCGAGTCAGGGAGCTTCTGGCTGTTCTCCGGTGCAGGGGTTTCTGCTCCTTTGCTACTGGTGGTCGGTTTGTATGTTTGCAGCCTTCTCCGTCTTTTCTGGTGAAGGCTGAGATGGCTGCTTTCCGGAGGGGTCCTTGGGTTTTTTATGCTTGGTTGGTTCGGCCGGGGGTGCGTCATGTGTTGTGTCTGGTTGCGGCGCTTCGCCATTACCTGCGTGCCATGGCTGGGGATGCACTTTGGGTTGATCTGGTTTCCCTCAGGTCACCCAGGTCGACCGCAGGGTTATTAAGTCTAGCCAGCCTGCAGACTATCCTCGTGCAAATGCCATTTGGATGTTTGCAGCTTTCGTTGCCATGTTTGGTAACATGTCTTAGGCTCATTTCGGGCACGGGGATTTGGAGGTCGTACGGGTTCCTGGCTACCCGTTATTTTGTGAGCATGTCTTCTCCTGGGCGTTCTTGTATCACTTTAAGTCGCAGGTTGCAGCCTGTCGTCTCGACTTCGCGTTGCGGAGTTTGTGGCGGCCGCCTCCCGGATCAGACCTTTTTTTTTTCCTTCTCTTTGGGTATGAAGCTCCAGGGAGCCGTCAGGGCTCCCCTCAGAAAACCTGCGTTGAATGTAATGAAATGCCATTTTCTGGATGAGCCCCGGAGATTTCCTGGCAACCCTCCCTCCCACCGGTCAGCGTTTTTTTCGTATTTGTTGAAACTTAGCTTCCAAACTGGAGTGCTTTGCAGCCGGTGCAGTGAGGTCCGGGGGCCCCCCCCCCTTCCCCTCTCGGGGAGGGGAGGGCTGTACGGATGAACGGCGCAGCAGTAGTGTGTTGCGTTTGCTTGTTACCTTGGGATTGTAGGGAGTTCTACCTCTGTTCAGTTTTTGTTGTAAGTTTCTTACCATGTGGGGTTTGTTTTGTTATGCCTAAGTTTCTAGGTGCCTAACCCCAGTCGATGGCAGATAAGGAAAACCCTCAACCACAGGGTTTTTTCCCAGTACCATTGCTCCCTGAAACCTCTCGTAAGGGTCCAGGTTCTGGCTCATGGTCCCTGGTAGGTCTGAACTCCATAGCTAATGTCCCGGTCTAATATAACATTCATTAGCCCGATAAGCTCCAGGGAGCCTCCGGGGCTCACCCAGAAAAATGGCGTTTCATTACATTCAACGCTGGGTTTCTTATTGCTTGGTAGGTAGAAGCAATGATCAGTTTACGTTCTGTACTTGCAGGAAAAATAGACACATACAAACTCATATATTCATTTTTTCTCATATCATTCTAATTCAGTTAAGCAAAGTGTACTCACCAGTCTTTATCTAAGAGCTTATAGGATTTGTGTCCGGTCTTACCTAGAAGCTCAACTTAAATACTTATATAAGAGTTTTGTATTTAGATTATCCCCTCATGGTTCAGTGAAATAGCACACAGCAAAGCTAAACCAAAGGCCTCTTTTACACTAAATCTGAGAGACGTCCTTGGAATCCTGATAAGAAAATGGTTTTGAACTTGCCTTATAACCCTCTTTTAACTCCCTGCAATGTGCACCTGTTTTTGGCAAAAACTTCATAGTGCAATTGTTAAGGACATATTTTTGTTTGTATAAATATTCAGGTCAAGTTAATGTCAAAATGTTTTCAAACTCAACCATTTTCATTTCAAAACACAGAGTGATGAAAACATTAAACAACATTAAAGTGTAGCCTAATTAAAAAAAAACCGACAACTCTCAAAACGACATAACGACATTTGTTGGCCTGCGCAGGTGAGGGGTTAAGTAAACAGACCCATAACATAGCAGATACAAAACATAATATAATTTTCAATTGCCCAAATACAATTAGGGAAAGGATTAAAAATAGAGTAGGGAAAGAAAAAAATCCTGGCGGGGTTTATATATTACCTTGTAGAGATTGTAATGATGTCCTTGTGGGGGGGGGGGGAAATAGGGCATAAACTGGAGATCAGAATTAAAGAACATAAGAATGCATGTAGAGTTATGGCCAGTAATGTGCTGTAGCTAACCATAGGTGGGAAAAGGATCGCAACAGTGATTTTAAGAAATGTGAAATAATCTATAGAAGTAATATTATTAGAACTAGAAGGATAGTGGAAGGGGTTCTAATAAATGCTCTCAATACTTTCATTGGTAACAAAAGCTTTACTTTGAAGGATAGCATTACTAGGAAAATGATTGTGATTTAAAATTAGATCTCAATAAACGGATGAATGAAAGCAGTCCCATTAGTCACGCTCTTTGGAGTATTGAAAGGATTACGATGGATAGCATCCAGATGAACTCCTCTATTAATAACAACTCCAGTTCCCAGAATAGCCTTATTACAGAAACATCACATGACCATATTTCTGTAGGAAGCATTATCGCAGGTACATCGCCAGTTGGGAATAGAGGTGACCTGGTCAGGGGGTCAAGAATGATAAGAGGACTGGACCCAGGATATCAGCCTCATTAGACATTGAGATGTAAGTCTCATCCTAATCACACACTCAGACTGTGACAAAGCACTCAGGAGAGTGCAAAAGACTTGGTGTAAATTCCTTACATAAATTTCACAAATACACAAGTATGGGTTTTTATCCTATGTTATTATGTCTGTGAGAAAACATTACCATTACTAATATAAGATAATGATGTAAGTCCTATCAGAGACCTCCTAGCTAAGGGTAAGGTTGTTTTGCAGTCACTTAACTAGTTCTGACTTTAATATGAATGATAAAGTGATGTGCCATACCACAGATAAACTAGTTTTAGATACATAGAGATGTAATTGAGAGAGAGATAGTGGAGAAATGAGAGGATTGGGAGAGTGAGAGTAAATAGGAGAGGGGGAAAGAAGAAATATGAAAGAGGAGAGAGAAAAACGGAGAAATGGATAAAAAAAGGAAGTATAAAGAGAGTGGATGACACACACACACACACACAGGTGCAAAGACATGCTACTAAGTGGCTCCCAGAACTGAAGGGCAAGAGCTACAAGGAGAGGTTAGAGGCATTAAATATGGCAAAACTAGAAGACAAGAAAAAAGAGGTGATATGATCACTACATACAAAATAGTAACAGGAATTGGTAAAATTGATAGGGAAGATTTCCTGAGACCTGGAACTTCAAGAACAAGAGGTCATAGATTTAAACTAGCTAAACACAGATGGCGAAGAAATATAGGAAAATTCACTTTCGCAAACAGAGTGGTAGACTGTTGGAACAAGTTTGGTGAGAAGGTGGTGGAGGCCATGACCGTCAGTAGTTTCAAAGCGTTATATGACAAAGAGTGCTGGGAAGACGGGACACCACGAGCGTAGCTCTCATCCTTGTAACTACACTTAGGTAATTACACTTAGATAATTACACACACACAGCCAAAACTTGAAGATTCACTTCTATTACACTTGTCAATGATACAGGTCTGTAATTGAGGGGGTCTTCCCTGCTGCCACTTTTGTAGAGTGTGTGGTGTGTGTGTGTGTGAATGGAGTGGGAGAGAAGAAAATAGTAATAGGAAGAGAGGGAAAGTGAATTTGTGAGGCACATGAGAAATAGAATGAGAAGGGATAGTGAAAGAGAACAAAAATTAATAGCACTGGACTGTAGAGATAGAGAGAGAGAGAGAGAGAGAGAGAGAGAGAGAGAGAGAGAGAGAGAGAGAGAGAGAGAGAGAGAGAGAGAGAAAGAGAGAAAGAGAGAAAGAAAGAAAGAAAAGCAAGCATAGAAGAAGGAAAGGAGGTATGTAGGAGACCAAGGTTCCGAATATGACTGACTCAAATTTCAAAGACAGAAATGAAGAAAAAGGGAGGAAAACAAAGAAAGAGGCAAAGTTGCACAAAAACACCAATTATCACTAAACACTAACCATCAACCACTGCTACCACCAACCCCTATCAATTGATAGTAATTATACAAATCATTAACTACTAATCACTAACCTTTTCTAATTATTAACATCACCAGACATTAACCACCATCAGTGACTACCACCCATTAAATCACTAACCCCCACTAATTACTAACCATCACCAATCAGTAGCCTCCACATCTGACTACCAACCACCATCACTTACTGCTACTTAGTAACCATTACTAGACACTAACCTTTGCTGACCATTAATGTTCACCCACCACTAACAATCACTACCAACTCACTATCAATGTCCAATGAACCATTACCACCTACTAAGCATCATAAACCACTTACTCTCACCCACCTCATGCCATCACCAACTATTAACTGTCACCAACCACTAACCGTAAACAACTGCCAATAAATGTCAGTTAGTAATCATCCCCAACCAGTCACTGATCATCCCCAGCCACACATCGCCATTAAATCATCATCCTTATCCTTCTCCCTTATACCCTTTCTTATTTGTTTCTCCTTTCCCTGTTATCCTCACTGAGAAAAACTGTCATTATTTAGAGGATGGTGAGTAAACTGCCACAGGTATTCTTTGTAGTTATGAATATTACCTGTAGTAATCATTTTATAAACCAAGAATCATTCTGACAGAAATATTACTCAATAAATCTGATAAAATGGTGTCATTGTAACAACAGATGCATGAAAACTCCATCAGGTGAAATACATCAAAAGGTTATATGGCTATATGGTTAAAATTACATGGTTAAAAAGAAATTATGTTGAAATAATGAACCCCCAGAGATGAGATTTCCACAAATTATCTATTTAGTAGTAGTTTGTGCTCTGCAGTTACATTTTAAATATGGGGTTACCATTACATTATTCATTGAATGATTCTCACATTTAAAAAGAAGTGCTCAACAAATCAGAATATATAAATTGTATTAAATACAATATGTAAGTATTTATTAACTGATAAATTATTTGGCATATCCTTATTCCAAACCAGAAATATTCATTAAATGTGGAGTTTTAATACTTGCATATAGAGGGTTTACTGCATTTAAGTAAATTATAAAATTTGACCCCGGTATAAGGGTTTACTGTAATTTAACTACTGTAGTAATATATAATGTTTGACCCTTTACAAGAGTTAACTGTATTTTAGCTAATGTGGTACTGTACTAATAATATTTAGCTATCATTATTCGCTGTAAATTTACAATGAAGGCTAGTGTCCCTATGTGTATTCATTTTATATTACAGTATTTTCTGTGGGGAGCCCCATTGGCTCCCTGAAGCTATCCAAACTGATATGTGTTATATTAGTTTGGGGTCATCAGTCACTGGAGTTCTTATGCCTACCTGGGACCACGAGCCAGAACCTGGCCCCATCAGAGAGGTGCCAGGAGCAATAGCCTATGAACACTTTGCATTTATATTATATCATAATTGCCATAGACTGGGGAAGGCACCCAGAAAGATCGGCGAAACAAAACAGACCACACTATGGTGAAAATTGTAACCTATGTTCAAAAAAGAGGAAAAGAACTTTGTCAGAAAGAAAACAAACAAGCAACACTTCATCCAACTAGCACTCCCGCTTGTTAGCCCTACCCCACTCCTTGAAGGGGGGAAGGGGGAGCTGGCTTAGGTGAGCCGGCAGACCACCACCCCCAGTTCTTGAACTGATGTGCTGGTGGTCTGAGCAATCACCTTTGACCTCAGTTCCAACCATGTGTGTGTTGTGGTGGCCAGTAGAGTACTGGAGCTGCTTGCACCTACCTTGGTTACCTTGAGGTGCTTCCGGGGCTTAGCGTCCCCGCGGCCCGGTCGTCGACCAGGCCTCCTGGTTGCCGGACTGATCAACCAGGCTGTTGAACGTGGCTGCTCACAGCCTGACGTATGAGTCACAGCCTGGTTGATCAGGTATCCTTTGGAGGTGCTTATCCAATTCTCTCTTGAACACTGTGAGGGGTCGGCCAGTTATGTCCCTTATGTGTAGCGGAAGCGTGTTGAACAGTCTCGGACCTCTGATGTTGATAGAGTTCTCTCTCAGAGTACCAGTTGCACCTCTGTTTTTCAACGGGGGTATTCTGCACATCCTCACCTAGGGTGACCTTCCCTAGGTGCTCTGTAAGTACTGCCTTTGCGTGGCAGGGTTATCTTCCCTGGAGTATTCAGGAATCACTCCATTTGAGGACTTCGTCGCTTGAGGTTATCTTCGCACTTGGGGTACATCAGGGGTCTTGGGCTTTTTGTCTTGCACCAGGTAGGGCAGTGTTGTTGACTGGGAGGGGTGCATTGCAGCTGGCGCAGCCAGTTTTACTTCAACGTGGTGGCCGATGTTTCTCTGTGACTGCCAGTTTGTTTGTTGTGTGTCTTTTGGGGGTTTTATTTTAATTTTCTTTTAATTCTCCGGCATTCTCGCCATGTTTCGACAGAGGAGGTCTGCTTAGCTTCTGATTAGGTTAACCTAGGTTGTGTTGGTAGTCCTCCTCTGTGCCCATGAGGTTTCATAACTGCTACTGGTGGTCAGTTTGCCTGCTCACTGACAGGATTCTACCAGCTTAGCTGGCTCCAGTGCCTGGGCTTCCTGTAGGGCTGGAAAACCCCTGTGGGTTTGATTGTACAATGCATACTTCTTCCGAGCCCACTCGCCTTGTGTGAAGTTGAAGGTTGTTTGTCGCTTCTGCCTCAGGGAGACGATCATCTGTATTGCCTCTGTCATGCTGCCTGTTGGGTCGGGGACACCTGTGACCCCAGAGTCTTACGGGACTTATTCCCTGCTTGTACTTCAAATTCCTCATTCCTTGTCTGTTGATCTCAGGGTTCAGGCAGCAGTTAGTCGCATGCTCGATTCTCCTTAATGCAATGAGCCAGGTTGGTTGCCCAGTTGGAGACCCTGGAGCTGCCTCGCTTGGGTTTTAGGGACCTGGATTTGGGGGTGTTGGAGCGGGGTTTAACTTGGGATGAGGCTCGAGTGGCTTCGGGGGCTGCCCCTTCCAATTATGGTGCAGAGATGGTTGAGCCCATTTTCTTACCGGGGCTTCTGGGTTAACCCAGCAGACTACTTTCTTGGAAGCCTTTCCTCAGGACTCTGCCTTTTTCTTCTGGTGGGCATGGATGAGGGCTTTGCCCCGGGGCCTTTGTCGAGGGTTCCTGGGGCTCGGTGGGAGACCACTTGGAGCTCTTGGGCTTCTTTTGACCATGATTGGACCCTTATGCTTTTTGGGCAGGGGTTGTTGCTGCACTGGAGGGGGTTTTCGTCCCCTCCTTCCCTTTAGGTCATCGTATTACTGTATTTGCCGGCATGATTTACGTACACCCTTGCATTAGAAGCATCCATCTTTTGCTTGGATGTTTTGTACTGAGAGAAAGAGAAAAAAATTTGTGTGTTTCATCATACATATATTGCATGTTATTTTAGTTTTGGTAACCCTGCCCTTATATCCTTACAGATCAGCGGTTTCGTTGTTTATATTTTTGGCAAGAGCTTTGCTATACGGATTGTGAAACTTGGGTTTTTGGGTGTGATGTTTTGTGTTGCCACCACTGGCCACCAGAGTGGTGCTCCTGTCATACTGCACAATCCACCGTTGTGGTTTGTTGTCATCCGCTCCTTGCAAATAGCTGCCGAGCAGTTGAAAGTTTATCATTCCTTTCCCCATTTTTTGGGGTACTTTTCATTTTGTTAATGAACCTTTGTTCTTCCAAGTAACTCAATTGTTCCCTTATGTATGACATGTCTCAAGTGTATTTTATGTCTGCTATAAAATGGGTGGGGGTACGTGAATTGATGTGTGCTTCCCTCATCACTACCGATGTGTCGGCTGTAGTTTTGGTAAGTTTTTACTCGCCTTGTTGTACTCATCTAGTTGTGCTTGGGGAAAGGCTTTGGCTCTTTGGGCCCCGCCTCTCGCCCATCCTTCTACTAGTGTACATATTTCTGAGCTTCTCGAGCTCTTTCATCTCTACATTTGATATTGTGTGAGGTGTCAGCCTCTACCACATCACTGCCTCCTGCATTCCATTTCCTCATTACTCTACCACTGAACAAGTTCTTTCTTATGTCTCTGTGGCTCCTTTGGGTACTCAGCTTCCACCTGTGTTCCCTTCTGCATGTACTGCTCTGGTGCATACCTGCAGAGGGTTCTGGAGTTGTTCTACTTCCCGGGCCCGGCCTGAGGCCGGGCTCCACTTGTGATAACTTGGTTCAACAGGCTGTTGCTTGGAGTGGCCACAGGCCCACAAATCCACTACAGCCTGGCTGGTCTGGCACTTCTTGCAAGAACTTACCTAAGTACCTCTTGAATACATCCACTTTTGTTCCAGCAATATTTCTAATGCTTGCTGGGTGCGTGCTGAACAGCTGTGGACCTCTGATATTCAGTCAGAACATCTGCATTTTGCTTTTCTTCTAAGGCTTCCATGAGTTTGTCATAGTAGCCGAGTAACCGTGACAGACAGGATCTTCCCACTCTAAATCCATGATGTCCTGGGTTGTGTAGTTCATTATTTTCCATAAAATTAGAAATATGATTCTAATTACACTAAAAACTTTTATTATGTGTGATGTTAGTGCAATTGGTCTATAATTTTTTACCAGTGCTTTACTACCTCCCTTGTGCAGAGGAGCTATATCTGCTGATTTAAGTTCTGCTGATATCTTCCCTGTATCCAGGCTCTTTCTCCATATTACACTGAGCGATCATGCTACTGGTACTTTGCATTACTTTATGAATATTGAATTCCACGAGTCAGGACCCCAGGGGTGAGTTCATGGGCACATTGTCAATTTCTCTTTCAAAGTCTTCCGAGTTTATGTAAATATCAGTTATATTATCTGCAGCTTGGATGTCATTCATAAAGAAGCTGTCTGGATCTTCAACTTTCATGTTGTTTATTGGGGTGCTGAACATAGCCTCATATTGGGTTCTTAAAATTTCACTAATTTCTTTGTTGCCCTTTTGTGACCAGTGATCACCAGTCCGGCCTGAGGCATTAGGGGCTCTCCTTACGTTGAAATCACAGCACAATGCGGGAGTTGTGGCGTGTGGCAGGCGTTGCAACATATTTGGCTTTCCTGGCAGGATGTTCTGGCTCCATTCAGACTGCTTCCCAATGGTTCCAATTTTCCAGGGGTGGGGGAGGGAGGGTATCTTCATCTGTGACCCTTTTGGGCTGGTCACTTTGGGTCGACGGAGTGGACGGTCGTTGCCGATTCCCTCTTTTGGCTTTGCCAAACGTACGGGTGCCCGGAGGTGGACCTCTTCACGTCAGTTTGGTCTAGGCATCTCCCATTGTACGTGGTGCCGTTCCCCACCTGCATGGCTTGCAGTTGATGATTTCAGCGGGACTGGTCAAGGTGGGGGTTCCCGTACCTCTTTTCCCCAGTTTGGTTGTTGCTCCGAGCTCTAGCTCGTCTGGAATCCTATTAGGGAAGTGTGCTTCTCTTGATTCCATGGTAAATGGCCCACCCTTGGTTTCAGGTGCTGCTTGCTCGGTGTCTGAACCTGGGCATTTTTCCATGGTTCCGCCTCTCTCAGTAGGTCGGGATGGTGAGGTACCTCGGCGGTTCGACTTACTCTTCTGCTCTATGCATCTGGTTTCTCTGATGTTAGTGTATTGCCATTTGTATGGTGATCAGGTGGCTTCTTTGATGGTATCCCACCTGTTGTCTTCTTCTCTGCTACAGTATGGAGTGTCTTGGAGGGCTTTCTGCCATTTCCTTTCTCTCCATAGGGTTTTGTTTGTGTCAGACAGGGCTGTCTTGTCTTTTCTCTCTTGACATTTCCTGGACCAGCATCTTATGCCAAATACTGTCGCTTCTTATCATGCGGCATTGGCAGAGCCACTGCAGCTTGCATTTGGGGTGGATGTCACTGTTGCTCCATTATGCTAGCTCTCTTATGCATATTTTTACCTCCAGTCTGCTCATGCGCTGCCTGAGCCATCTTTGGACCAGGGTCCTTTGGTCCTTTTTATCTTTTCCTTGGTTTGTCGTGGCCACTGTGGCATTGAATGTCTTGGGTCGACAATCAGGCGCAGGGATTTTGAAGGTTGAACAGGGTCCTGATCACCAGATATCTCATGAACGTTTCAGGCCCTCTATGGCCTTGTGTTGTGTTGGAGAGCCTGTCTTGGCCATCAGTCTCTACTTTGCCTTGAGACCTGTGGTGCTGCTGCCTCCTGGGTAAGTCCCTGTTTTTTATTTATCTGTGGATAGTTAGCTTCAGGAAGCTAATGGGGCTCCCCACAGAAAAGTAGCATTGAATGTAATGAAATACCATTTTTTTGGGCGAGCCCCGGAGGCTCTCTGACACCCTATCTCCCTCCGGTTGGCGCTCTTCATTGTTCAAGAACTGGGATGGTGGGCTGCCGGCTCACCTAAGCTGGCTTCCCCTCCTCCCCTTTGGTTTGAGGTTGGCAGGTAGTGTTAACAAGTGGGAGTGCTAGTTGGATGAAGTGTTGCTAGTTTGTTTTCTTTCTGGGGGGAGTTCTTTTGCTCTCTTTGGACGTAGGTCGCAATTTTCACCAGATTGTGGTCCGTTTTGTTTTGCCTATCTTTCTAAGTGCCTTTCCTGGTCGATGGCAATTATGACATACAGTACTCTAAGTGTAAAGTGCTCATAGGCCATTGCTACCTGCACCTCTCTGATGGGGTTAGGTTCTGGCTCGTGGTCCTCTTTAGGTAAAAGACTCCTGTGACTGATTACCCCAAAGTAATATAGCGCTATATCAGTTTGAATAGCTTCGAGAAGCCTCCAGGGCTCGCCCAGAAAATTGCTTTTCATTACATTCAACGCTGGTTTTTTCAGACTATTTATTAATTTAAAAATTAAAGGGTGTTTATTTTTAGTATAATTGATGCAATTCTTCCTAAGTTCCCTAAAAAGCAGAACCTTTATCTCCACAATTCCTTCCATCCTATCCTTAGTGTATGTGAATTTCCCACACCCAGTGTAATTCATAAAATCATCAACAGTATCATCATAATTCATTAAATATTGGAAACAATAGAATATATTACAGATCCTCACCAATCAGGTTTGTTATTGTTTTGGTAGCTTATAAATATTACTAAGCAACACTGCAGGCATAAATCCCTTAAAACCTTCCTCACATGCCAAACGTTGGTGTTAGCATAACCCATATCTGTTTTTGTGCTTTGTCTGTTATTGTCCGTGTTTTGTAGTAATGCACTATGTGGCTGATGTGTTGTTTCTTGCATGTGCAACTCTTTATCCATAAGTTGTGGTAAAATATTTCACTAAAGGCATAAATTCTGAAACTTTGGAAATGCAATCAAAAGTGGCTGTGTTGCAAGGTCTGCTTTTTTTTGTGTGTTTTTTTCCATTTTTAAGTCTTGGAATTTTTATTAAATGCTTACTACTATTTAAAACAAAGTGTAAAATCCAAGATTATATGTGTGTGTGTTGCTGTTGTATTGCCTGCCTGTATGTAAATATTTGTTAGAGCTATTGTCATTGTGGTTAACTTGAATGGTTGTTGTGTGTTGTGATTTATTTGAAAGAGATGACACTATTATGTAACACTGCAGAAAAATGTCAAGCACACACACACTTCAATATTTTGGGAATCACTGCAAGAATATTATAATGCTACCCTAGAGAAAAACACCTAAATCACATCAAAATAATTTCCCAAGGTCTAACTGCACACCAACAAATTTTTCTGGGGGGAGCCCTGTCGGCTCCCTGGAGCTATCCAGGCTGATATGCTAATGTCAGACTGGCATCAGTCATGTGTATGGAGGTCTGTGGGCCTACCGGAGACCACAAGCCAGAACCTGGTCCCCTCAGAGAGGCACGAGGAGCAATGGCCTACAGAAACCCCTCGTGTGGTTTGAAGCATTCTATGTCTGCCATCATCCAGGTCAGGCACCCATAAAGGTAAGTGCCTCAAAACAAACCCCTATTTTGGTTAAGAAATTGCTACTGAGAGCCGAACTAGTGGACAGAACTCCCAAAATAAAAACGAGCTAACGAGCATGACATCACTACGTCACTGCGCTGCCATCTGTGCAGCTCCCCCTTCCCCAAGTCAGTTCTGAGGCTGATGCTAGAGGCAAAGGTTGTGTGCTCTGGCTCCAGTGCTTGTTCCAGCACTGTGCCGTGTGTGTGGTGGCTGTCTTCCAGGGGGGTACACAAGCCAGGATTCATTCTACAGTACTCAGGCTGCATGTGCCTTGGGTTCCCTTCCCTAGGTGCCCTGTAAGTACTGCCATTGGGGGCTTAGGGTCACCTTCCACAAGTTCCTTGGGTCCTGCCTCTGCTGGGCCATTTTACTGCTTAGTTTTCTGCCGCCCTTTGGGTGCTTGGGGGTTTTTTCTCCCTTGTTTACCTTAGGGTAAGAGGCAGTTAGCGCTGGTAAGGGGCGCAGGGTATTGCGCAGCTTGTTTTCACCATTCATAGCGGCCAGCTCTGTTCCTTTTGGGTACACTGCCCTCTTGCGGGGTTTTATTTTAATTTTTGTTGTGTTGCCTGGTGGGGGGGTCTGCCTTGATTGTTGCCTCCCCATTGTACCTGTCCTGAGTACGGTTATCTCTAATGATAGTTCCCCCTGCTAGGTCCCTGTGAGTGTACACGTCCCTGGGGTTCAACTTTAGTGTTGCTTGGTAGTCTTGGGTGCTGGTTAGCAGTACCCTGCCTGGGATTCCCTGAGCATGAGTTCCATCTCAAGACCCTGGGATGACCATCGGGGTGCGCAGGTCCGATGGATGTGGCCCCTGAGTCCTCCCTCGCTTTGTGCGAGTTCGAGGGTTGCTCGGTCCCCTTGTCTCAGGCTGATTCTCACTATTTTTGCCTGTCTGCTGTCTGTTGGGTCAGTGGCACCTTCGACCCAAAGTCCTGCAAGTTTTGTTGCTTGTCTGTGACTTCGCTACCCAGTCCTATGCTGACTATTCGGGTGTAGGCAGCATGGGCGTTGCACTTTGGGTTCAGATGGTTCCAACACGATAGGTTGTTTGCTCCCTGGAAGCCCCGAGGCTGTCTCGTTTTGTTTGTTGTGAACGGGGCTTGGGGTGTTGGTCGCTTCGGTTTCGTTTTCATCTGCGCCTCTTTGTCTTTCCCCTGTTGTGGTTTAGTCTGGTCCCCCCCCCCCCCCATCCCCTTCCTCCCTGCTTCCGGATCCCCACCGTCGGTGGGTTCGGGGTTGGGGCGGGGTTTTAATGGTCTTGAGACTCACCGGTCTCAGGGATTTTTCTTTCCGGGGTAGTGATGGAGGCATTCGAGCCTGTTTCTCTAACCCCGTGATGTATGGGCCTGCCCCCCTTCCTTCCCCTGCCCCCCTTAAGGCTCCCTTCCTTAGTGTTTATCCGGCTGCCCCCGCTTTTTCTTGTGGGGCTTGGGCTTTGGGGCCCCCGGGTCCTGTTGTGGAGGTTCCCGGGGCTGGGGAGGGGCTGACTTGGGGGCCTCGGGCCCCGTTGGTCCCTGCCAGGGTTTTCTACCCTCTGAGCGGAGCTTGCAGTTACAGGGAGTGGGGTTTTTTCTTTTCCCCCTCTGCATACGAGTTGTTGGGCGTCAGCCCCTCCCTGGGTTCGGTTCATAGTCTCTTTGGGTCCGTCCTGCCGGTGGGTACTTTTCTCCATTTCTCACCCTTCTTCTCTGGGACATGAATTCTCCTTCATGTCGAGGTCATGTTCCCCTCGTATTGGGGTCCTGCATGACCATTAGCCTCAGTTGCGGCTGTGCGTTTATGAGCCTTCGTGATTTTGTGTTTGCTTCTGTAGGATCTCAAAGATTTGAGATGGTCTTCGATACTTTCCATATTATTGGAACGTCTGTCATCTTCCAGTGAGGCTTACCTCCAGGCCTTTCTAGAACTCGTTGGTCCTCTTCCGGGCTTCTTTTTGGTTTTCAGTACAGTTTTGTTCTTTTGTAGTTATCTACTCTTTGTGCTCTGTCTCGGCACTGATAATATTCCTTAAATACTCGTAGTTGCTGCCTCCCCGCCAAGCAGGTTGTGTGGTTCGGACCTCATGCGTCCTGCACATGCTCTATGGGGAGTTTGTTTTGTTTATGGGCAGTGTGCACAAGTGTTGTTCTCTCGGATGCTTCGCCTCTCTAGTTCCTCTTATCTCTCCAGTCCGAGCCCTGTAGATACTGGGAGTGTTCTGGATTACGAATATGGTCGGGGGGGGTACTCCTAGTTTTCTCTGTATATGGGTATGGGGCACCTCAATTGCCTCTACCCTACTCATCTCCTGCACATGCGGTTCTGGCCTTATTCCACTATCAGTGCTCCCGGAACATTCTCAGCTAAGATGTGGCATGACACGTTCGTGCCAGCTCTCTGCAGGTGAGTTTATGCGTTCTGGCATCTCTTTCGGCCAGGCGCTGGTTTATGGTTTTTGGATGAGTGTTGGGGATTGGTTGTGGCATTTTGTTTGGCCCATTGTGTGCTTCTTCCTGTGGCCTTCCTTGTTCATCTGTGTTATTTGTTACACGGTGGGGCACAGCCCTGTCTTTAGGGGTTTTTCTTGGACACTCATTCCTTGACTGTCATGCAGAGCCTGGCTGAGCTCTTCTGTATACATTGGATTTGCACCGCCCGTGTGTTCGGTTAAAGGTCCTGGGTTTTCATCTTCTCCTTGTTTGGAGCTTCCACATGTTGCCTTGTGTGCACGTGGGTATAGCTTCCATTCTTCCTCTCCTACCTCTGCAGTTTCTTTTCGTTGGGCTGGGAGGTGCTGGTTTTCAGGCCCTGGCTCCGGCATTTTTGTGTTCTCTTTCGGGCGGTGCGTTTTTGTTTTCGTGCTGTTCACATCCTGGTTTGTTCTCATGTCTTATTCAGCTCACTTCCTCGTTGGCCTTGGCCTGGGCCCTGGTTCTTCGTTTTTCATTGCAATTTTGTCCTTATTGTTTGTGGCGTCTGCGTTTCAGCTTTTTTCTGCTGGCAGCTTCTAGTTGTCATCCGTTGTCAGACTTGTTGGTCCTTCAGGGGTCCTGGGGAGTTCCTCCCGGACAGGGCATTTCTGCTCACCCGGGTTGGTTCTTTCCTGGCTTGCCGGGTTTGGGTTCCTGTTTTCTTGGCTTGCCCTGTCAGTTGGCACTTTCCTGATCTCGCAGTGTCACTTCTCACAAGTCTCGCGTCGGAACCGCGGTGTCTCCGCTCTCCTGACAAGCTCACTAACATTGGGAGTTTTTTGTACAGCAGACGTTCCATCTTGTTCCTTGCCGGCTTGGGTTTCCGGCTCCGCCTCTTCCTATGCTCACTCGGTCCACGGCAGGGCTGGTTCAGTTCTGCCTCGAGTCTCTCACCATCTTTTGGTATTCGGGTGGCTTTGTTGATGGTGTCCCACCTGTGTGCTTCGTCTTGGCGGCGGTGTGGGGGTTTTTGGCAGTCCTTCCTTTTTCTTTTTGTCCCTTCGTAGGTTTCCTGTGTTTTGTTGGCGTGGTTTTGTCCTTCTCTTGTGGAGGTTCAGGACCGTCATCTTTCCACATACTGTCGCCTTGTCTCGTGCGGCACTGGCGGAGCCACTCTGGGTTGCTTCTGTTTTGGTGTTCCCTCTGCCCAATTCACGAGCTGTCTCTGGTGTGGTTCACCTCCAGCCTGCTCTTGTGCCACTTGCACAGTCCTGGTTCTTGGAGTGGGTGCTCTCTTCTCTTCTCCTCGGTTTGTTGTGACCCCTTCGGTTCTGGATTCTTTTCCAAGGCTCTTTTCTTGTTGGCATTGGTCTTTGGGGGTCGGTTTGGGGTGTTTACTGCTCTCCTCCGGCTCTTTTTTCGGCTCTTTTGGTCCTTGTGTATAAGTTTGTCCGCTTGCAGCTGTCTCCTTTTCTGGCGGAGACTGACATAGCTGCTTTCTGGAGGGGGTTCTTGGATTGTTGATGCTTGGTTGGTCTGGCCAGGGGTGCATCATGAGTTGTGTTCGGTTGCGGCGCTTTGCCGTTCTTTGCATGCCACGGCTGCCGTGACTGGGGGTCACGCTTTGGGTTATTCCGGTTTCCCTTCTTCTCTGTTCCAGGGTGCTCTGCTCTCTGCTCTCAGGTTGTGAACAGGGGAGGGGTTCGGTCCAGCCACCCTGCAGTCTATCCCCCGTGCCCACGACGTTCGTCGGTTGGCTACACGTTTTTTCATTGATGTTCCTGGGCCTTGTCCGGCCTGTGTGGCCTTGGGTTGGCAGTTGCAATCTTTTGTCTCCACTTCGTGTTGGGGAGTGTGCGACATCCACCTCCTGGGTTATTTTCATCTTTGGGTAGGTAGCTCTGGGGAGCTGACAGGGCTCTCCCCAGAAAACCAGCGTTGAATGTAATGAAATACCATTTTCTGGGTGAGATCCATAGGCTCCCCGGCAACCCTCCTTTCCTCTGGTCGGCATTTTTTTCACGAGTTTTGATAGCCAGCCTCAGAACTGGGGTATTGGGTAGCTGGCACGAGGGGTCTGGGACTCCCTCTTCCCTGTCCCGTGGGGAGAGGAGCTGTGCAGATGGCAGCGCAGCAACGTGGTAACGTCATGCTCATTAGCTTGTTTTTATTTTGGGAGTTCGGTCCACTAGTTCGACTCTCAGTAGCAATTTTTTAACCAGAATAGGGGGGTTTGTTTTGGGGCGCTTACCTTTTTGGGTACCTGACCCAGTCGATGGCAGACATTTATTTATTTATTTATTTATATACAAGAAAGTACATTGGGGATTAAGAGAGAACATAGAAATGATGTTGATTTTACAATCAACATAGAGTGCTTCCAATCACACGGGGATTTCTATAGGCCAGTGCTCCTCGTGCCTCTCTGAGGTGGGGGGGGGGCCAGGTTCTGGCTTGTGGTCCCTGGTAGGCCCACAGAACTCCATACACATGACTGATGCCAAAGTCTGACATTAGCATTTCAGCCTGGGATAAATCTAGGGAGTCTCCAGGTCTCGCCCAGAAAATGGTGTTTCATTACATTCAACGCTGGGTTTTTTCATTAAAATGTTAAAGGTATTTGAGTTGAATTGATTGAAAAATAACAAGTAAAATACAATGCTCACTACTGTATTATAATTATATATATTTAATAGTGTCTAATTTCCTTTTACTTACTCAGATTTGCAAAACATAATTGGACTCATTCATGTGAATATGTGCATATCCACATATATTAGCTAATTACAATGAAAAGCATTTCTTAGTTCATTTAAAAAGTTATTTAGGCATAGTGTCAAGTAATACATATTCTTGCATAGTATGTTATAGTTTATAACTTCTAATATATAATCATATGCTTTATTTTATCTCTTGTTGTAAACAGTGGGTCTACTATCAATTTTGCACTCATATTCTCAGTGTGGTTATTCCTTGGGAAAATTAATTCTTCAAGCTTATCGAGAGACTGGATGTGAAACTTTATCCCATGCAGAATTTTTATGAATTGCCGCACTAGAGCTCATCCTTTAGTTGAGCATGCCATTGATCATAGGAGTGCTGCAATTTTTTTTTAAATAAAACAAGACATTTAAAATTAAATTCTCATAGTATATGTATAATGGGTGGTATTCTACTACAATAGTAATAACAGTAATTACATATATTTGTCCTACTGTATATCTCCATTGCATTGTAATCAGCTGCATAACTAGTTTTTAACATTTACCCAGTATACCCCAATTACCCTATTATGGTATGAATTATACCATAGTCTATATTGTATTTAAAAAAAAAATAATAATAAGATGATTACAGATATTTGTAGATTAATAAAAAAAATTCTGTCACAGTATTTCCCACATAAAATTAATAAGATCATCGTGCTTGCTTTGCAACACACATGTACTCATAAATCATACAATTTTATCATGCAAGTGTTCACATATTCTATCTAGTTTTCATGTGACTGGTACATGTCAATCCAATTTTTATGTGGCACCTATTTAACATTAATGTCTTAAATAATTATTTTGCAAGGCCTTGAAAAGAGTCACATATCTAGCCAGGCTTTTGATGAACATTGAAAACTACATAAAATCCCATCCAGTCCTAGATCTGCTTTGAAGATTGTTCACATGTCTGTTCGTCTTCTCGTCTCCTCCTCCACTCTTGTGTCTGGAGCGTCCGCGCCCTCAAGCCCCCCTCTCACCTGCACGGCCGCCTGCAGTGTCTGCACCTTCAGGCGAGCCATACCGCCGACTAACGCTCAAAGTTTCCTAGTTCCCCCCTCAGCTCAAGATGCAGATGGAAGAGAAATTCAAGAAGCAGTTCCCAACGCGCAAAGAGCTCGAAATTGTGTCCTCAACTCGACGCTGGAAAAAGATGGACTCCGCTGCTAAGACAATACAAATGGCTTGGCGTGCTTTCTTAAAGTAAGTTTCATGGAACTTATTTTTCATGATTTCAATTTTTGCATGTGTTTGTAGTAATGTTATATTTGTAATTACAAATATATATTTTGCAATATAGATAAATTGTCTAGTTTGATGTTAGTGATAAAATATAACTGAAAATAGGGAGGTAGTTTTTAAGTGCTCCCCCAACTACTAGCATTTTCAGTTATTCCTGAAAGATTTTAAAAGACAAATTCATAGCAAAAAAATTAGGATGACAGTTGGAGTTCTACATTATAGTAGTGGAACTGTGAATAATTGGTGAGCAATACAACTGTTGTGTAAACCATAGTGTTAGAGTTTGAATTCACAGATTGTTAGTAATATTCATTAGTGAAATGTGAGTGACTGAAGTGTAAGACATATATCAATGAAGTGTAAGTGACAAAATTGTGATACACAATGTAAAAATTAATGAAGCGTGACTAAAATTTGAGAGACATAGATACTGAAACTTAAGTGACTTAATCACAGCACTGTGTAGAGTGCTTTAACCCTTTGCCACTCTCCTCATCACATCATATGATGGAGTGAGTAATTATGCTCTGACTGAGCATAACATGTCACATCATAACATGTATACACTACTAGATAACAAGTAGAAGTGTACAGCATAAGATTTTAAAACTCCTGTGGCTACACAGGGTTCATATCGGCTTCTTCAGGCCTCCACTAAACAGATGCCATTTTGAACAAAAATCGTGGGCTCCATTCCTGGGTGTGAAGACCACAGTATTGAATGAGCCACCAAGACCGGCACATGCAGCACCAGCTAACAGCACCGCTGTTCAACTTGTAGTCACAGCATCTCTAAAATATTATGACATACACTATATATGAAACTGATATTATTTTGCAATGATAGTATTATAGAAGAGCCTGTGATGAACACTGTGTATAATGTTTAGATACCAGTGAAAATCTGTTAATGATGTTCACAGTGCAAGGCAGGCAGACACAGCACGCTGCCATTGTTTGGTCCATGTAAACATTTTGAAACGACAGCTCATGTTCCTTTACAGAATAAACTTGTGGAAAGTTATTCATTTACAGGATTTAGTGACAAGGATTTTGATAATAGCAGCATTGTGATGAGAATTAGCGATGTGTATAGTATGTTGGGAGGAGGATTCTTGTTGTGTGAGGTGAAGTCTGCTGGCTTGTGTGTGTGGTGGTACTATGCTGGTTGGACACACCATACCAGCTTAGTGGATAGTTTTGATGAACAAAAATGTAGACATATTATATATAATGTGTGTATATAGTGTAATAACAGCAAAAGCAGTATGTTGGGAGGAGAATTCGTGCTGTGTGAGGTGGTGGTGTCTGCCGGCTGGTGTGTAATTACCTAAGTGCAGTTACAGGATGAGAGCTACGCTCGTGGTGTCCCATCTACCCAGCACTCTTTGTCATATAACGCTTTAAAGCTACTGATGGTTTTTGCCTCCACCACCTTCTCACCTAACTTGTTCCAACCATCTATCACTCTGTTTACAAAAGAGAATTTTCTTATATTTCTCTGGCAGCTTTGTTTTGTTACTTTAAATCTATGACCTCTTGTTCTTGAAGTTTCGGGTCTCAGGAATTCTTCCCTATCAGTTTTATCGATTCCTGTTACTATTTTGTACGTAATGATCATATCGCCTCTTTTTCTTCTATCTTCTAGTTTAGCATATTTAACCCTTTACCTGCGCAACACATCATATGATGTTTTCAGTGACTTGCAGTAACTTGCGCTCCACATCATATGATGTATTGCAGTACTGCGCAAGATTTAAACAGCCTGCGGATACACAGGGTTCACCACACTTAGCTCGTCGAGCGTAGCTCTCATCCTGTAACTACACTTAGGTAATTACTTACCAGGGTTCCATGGGGCCTCGTAGCCTGGTGGATAGCGCGCAGGACTCGTAATTCTGTGGCGCGGGTTCGATTCCCGCACGAGGCAGAAACAAATGGGCAAAGTTTCTTTCACCCTGAATGCCCCTGTTACCTAGCAGTAAATAGGTACCTGGGAGTTAGTCAGCTGTCACGGGCTGCTTCCTGGGGTGTGTGTGTGTGTGTGTGTGGTGTAGAAAAAAAAAAAAAAAAAAGTAGTAGTTAGTAAACAGTTGATTGACAGTTGAGAGGCGGGCCGAAAGAGCAAAGCTCAACCCCCGTAAAAAAACACAACTAGTAAACACTTAGGTAACTACACTTAGGTAATTACACCTTCATCCGGGCTCTTGTAAAAGACGCCAATAAAAAAAAAAAATCGTGGACCAAATTCCCGGTTGTGAGGGGCCTCAGTATTGAGTGAGCTACCAAGCCTGACACACACAGCATGAGCTTGGCACTGCTGTTCAGCTTGTGACCACAGCATTGCCTGAAAATGCCATAATATACATGTTCTTGCTATTATTTAGCAATGATATTATTACAGAAGCCCGCTGACTGTGATAAAACTGACCAGGGTTCTGATAATAGCAGGATTGTGGTGATATTTAGCACTGTGCTCCATGGAGAGAGGAGTAATGCTGTGGGAGGGAGGGTGGTGGCGTCATCTTTTGACTGTGTGTGGCCACCTTATACTGACTGCACTCACCATACCAGCTTCGTGGTTCGCTATGGTGAACACAAATGTAGTTACTTATATATAACGTGTGTATAGAGGGTATAAACAGCAATAGGAATAGGTTGGGAGCCGCCATTTTGGTGAGGGAGGTGCGTTATCTGCACGACTTATCATGTTGTTTACTGGTGACCACTATGGTCTTTGGGCACCATACCAGTTTACTTTTACAAGTATAGTGAATAAAACAGGTAGATACTTATATATAATGTGTATATATAGCATAATAACACCACAAACAGTATTGTTGGAGGAGAAATATTAGTGCGTCTGGCCTTGAGGGTGGCTGCCACCAGCTGACTGTGTGAGTAGCTACGTCATTGTGCCTTTACTCACCATATAAGCTTAGATGTACAGTTATGGTGAACAAAACATGTAAATACTTATGTATAATGTCTGTATATAAAAGGAAAAACAGTATGGTGGGAGGAGAATGGTGGCAAGTCAGGTGAGGTGAGGAAGGAAGGAAGTGGCAGTCAGTGGTGGGCTGCAACTGGCTGCCATTGCCGCTGCCACTCAGCATACCAACTTAGTAGTTCGTTATGGTGAACACGAATGTAGATACTTATATACAATGTCTGTATATAGTGAATAAAAGCAAAAACAGTATTGTGAGAGGAGAATGTAGTTGAGTCAAGGTGACTTGAGGGAGGGAGGAAGTAGCAGCCAGTGGTGGGCTGCCACTGCCACTCAGCATGCCAACTTAGTGGTTCGTTATGGTGAACACGAATGTAGATACTTATATATAATGTCTGTATATAGCGAATAAAAGCAAAAACAGTATGGTGGGAGGAGAATGTGGGCGAGTGAGGTGTTGAGGGAGGGAGTGAGTGGCAGGCTGGTACACGGCGGTCACTCCTCGTTACTTTTTGACTCATAATAGCAACTTAGTGGTTCGTTATGGTGAACAAAACATGCAGATACTTATATATATCCTGTGTATATAGTGTAATAACCGACAAAGTATTTGTTCACTGTTTGATGAACATAATTCAATCAACAATATGCACACCATATTTTTGAGTACAGCGATGATTCACTCATTTTATTATATAAATATATCACACTACACACTATTGAATAATATTACAGCAAAAAACTATGAAAAGTCAATCAGAGACATTGAAATAATTAGGTAATTATCTCTTTGTGGCAACTCCGGCCTGACAGCTGGCGAGCAACAGACCATCTGGGATGCACGCTGAGTCAGCGCCTGTTTTTTGCCAGACTTCCCCGCCCTATAGTGGGCAATATATGCCACTTACGATTTTTTTTTATTATTTTTCCCATGATCAGTGAACACAAATTAATAGGTTTAGAAGAAAAAATATTTTTTTTTTTTTTTTGGTATGCGCCTGTGGGTGACACATGCTAAATAGCCAGGCACCATTTAATTTAAGGGTTAAACTCTCAGGACCCTGGGAATCCCATAGGGGACACATGGGTCTGATGGATGTGTCCCCTGAGTCCCCCTCCTCGCTTCATGCAAGTTCGAGGGTTGCTCGGTCCCCCCTTGACTCAGGGTGACCCCTCACAGTTTTTGCCTCCATCACACTGTCTGTTGGGTCATTGACACCTTCGACCTGGAGTCAGGCGAGTTCTGTTGCTTGCTCGTGACTCTGTTTACCCAATCTCAAGATGATGTTCTACAGGTACAGGCGGTGCAGGAGTTGCATGCTCAGTTTAGGTTGTTGCAACACGCAAAGTTCGTTGCTCACCCTGATGCCCCAAGGCTGCCCCGTTTTGCTTATAGGGACCCGGACTTGGGGGAATGGGTCGCTTCGACCTTGGTTCAGTTCGCACCCCCTCGTCCTTCCTCTGCTGTGGTGCATCCTGGTCCCCGCTTTCCCCTGCTTCCGGCCCTGAAGAGTCTGAGGGTTTCAGAGTCGGGACAGGGTTTAGATGGTCTTGAGTCTCGGGGGATGCCCCTTCTGGTATGGCAACGGAGGCATTCGAGTCCACTCTCCCTGCCAGAGCCTCTGGGTCTGACCAGTGGGCCCCCCTTCTGTTCAACTTTCTCGGCTGCGCTGGCTTTTTCTTTAGGGATTGGTGCTCTGGAGGATGACTCAGCCCTGAGTTCCGAGGAGGGGGATCTTAGGGTTGGAGGGTGCTGACTTGGGGGCCTTGGGCCCCGCTGGACCCCACCTGGGTTTTTCTACCCTTGGAGCAGGGCTTATTGTTACAAGGAGTGGGGTTCTTCCCCCCCCCCCCCTCCTCTGCGTACGAGTTAGATTTGGCATCTGCCCCTCTCTGGGTTCGGTTCCGTGTTCCCTTGGGTGCTTCGGTTCTGTCTTTCTGGAGGTTTTCTGCTTTTCAAACGTCTGCGGTGCGGGAAGCCCTGGCATCTTACCTCTTGCGTAACCCGGATTATGCCTCGGTGATGGATTCGTCTTGGCGGCGCACGCATTGTCTTCCTTGTTGAAGCTGTTTGAGCCAATTTTGCAGGATGTGGTTTCCCTGTTCTACGCTTCCCAGCTCACGTCTCAGCAGGCGGTGCTTGCCTCCTCCTTGGAATCAGCCTGGGCCCTGGTTCATAGGATGTCTTTGCCTTTTCGACCTTTGTTTTTTGCTCCTTCAGCCGTGGCACAGTATATTCTGGCTAGTCCGGCCAGTTGCCGTCCTATGTCAGACTTGTTGGTTCTCCAGGGGTCCCAAGGGGGGGGGCCTTACCGGAGAAGTCATGCCAAGGCTCGGGGTTCCACTCGTTGTGGTAGGCCACTGGTGCCAGTTTCGGGTTCGGCTCTGTCTTCGGACCCACCATCGTCTTGTCGGCGCGGTGCTCACTCTGCACGGTTCTGGGTCTCGTAAGGAGCGCCGGCCCTTTCACGGTTCGCCCCATTGACGGGGCGATGGGGGGGGGGGGAGGCTTGCGCTGTTCGTCTGTTTCCAGTGCCAAAACGGGACTGTGCGGACCTGAGGTTCATTCTGGACTTGTTCCATCTGAACCCCTGGGTTCATTGCCCCTCTTGGATGGCTATGCTGTCTCAAGTTTGGCTCCTGTTGGAGCCGGATTTTTGGATGGTGTCCCTGGACCTCCAGAACGCTTATTGGCATGTCTCAATTCATCTGGGGTTCAGGGATTGGTTCAGTTTTGTTGTGGAGTGCCATGGTTACCGCTTTTGTTGTTTCCTATTCGGGTTGAATCTGGCACCTCACGTGTTTACGCTCCTTCTGCTGGTCGTCGTGGCTCGTCTGTGACTGTTAGGTGTTCAGGTGTTGGCCTACTTTGACGTAGGACCTCACACAGTCAGCAGATGGCTGCTGCCCTCAAGGCCAGACGCACTAATATTTCTCCTACAACAATACTGTTTGTGGTGCTATTACGCTATATACACACACTATATATAAATATCTACCTGTTTTATTCACCATACTTGTACAAGTAAACTGGTATGGTGCCCAAAGACCATCGTGGTCATCAGTAAACAACATGGTAAGTCCTGCAGACGATGCTCCACCCTCACCAAAATGGCGGCTCCCAACCTTCTAACCTTCTCCTCTTGCTGTTTATACCCTCTATACACACTTTATATATAAGTATCTACATTTGTGTTCACCATAGTGAACCACTAAGCTGGTATGGTGAGTGCAGTCAATAAAAGGTGGCCACACACAGTCAGAAGACATCGCCACCACCCTCCCTCCCACAGCATTACTCCTCCCTCCATGGCGCACAGCGCTAAATATCACCACAATCCTGCTATTATCAGAACCCTGGTCAGTTTTATCACAGTCAGGGGTCTTCTGTAATAATATCATCGCTACATAATAGCATGAACAAGAATATTATGGCATTTTTAGGCGATACTGTGGTCACAAGCAGAACAGCAGTGCTGTGAGTTCATGCTGCGTGCGTCAGGCTTGGTTGCTCACTCAATACTGAGGCCCCTAACACCTGGGAGTTTGGCCCATGATTTTTTTTTAAATGGCGTCTGTTTACAAGAGCTCTGATGAAGGTGTGGTGAACCCCGTGTATCCGCGGGCCGTTTAAATCTTGCGTAGTACTCCAAAGCATCACATGATGCGATGCGCAATTTACTGCAAGTCCGTCAAAGCATCATATGATGCGATGCGCAATTGAAGGGTTAAACAATCATTTTGACATGATTGGCCATTAGTAAAACCATGTTGTGAATCATATATTAATTTATGTTTTTCCAAGATGAAGACAAATGGTATTTTCAATTATAGATTCAAGTAACTTTCCCACAATGTATGTTAAGCTAATTAGCCGATAATGGTCAAAATGTAAGGTTTTGAGGCTAGGTAATGATATAGTTATAAGATACGAGCTAGATGGTGTTGAGATTGCAACGTCGGATTGCGAAAGGGATCTTGGGGTTATGATTAGTAAGAATTTAAAACCAAAAAAATCAATACAAAAATTTTTGTAATAAGGCAAATAGGACACTGGGATTTATTAATTGAAGCGTTACTAATAAGATGCCTGGTGTAGTTCATCAGCTATATCTTGCTCTGGTTAGATTATGCAGTTCTGTTTTGGTCGCCATACTATAGAATGGATATAAATTCACTAGAATTCATCCAGCATAGGATGATAAACAATGGATGTGTTTGTGGGATGATGTTAATCCCACAAATTAGAATCAATATCATATGAAGGAAGATTGACAAAGCTTAAATTACATTTACTGGAAAGACGAAGAGTTAGGGGTGACATAATAGAGGTGTACAAGTGGATGAATGGAGATAACAATTGGGATATTAATAGGCAATTAAAATTATCAACACAAGACAGAACACAAAACAATGGGTATAAATTTTTTTAGGTTTAAATATAGGAAAGACTGGGGTAAATACTTGTTCAGTAACAGGGTTGTTGATTTGTGGAACCAATTACCACATAACATGAGGAAGGTGGGGGTCCCTGGATTGTTTCAAGAGTGGTTTCAACAAGTATATGAGTGGGATTGGGTGGTTATAAATAGGAGCTGCCTTATATGGGCCAATAGGCCTTCTGCAGTTACCCTTATTCTTATGTTCTTAATGTAACGAAATGCCGTTTTCTAAGCGAGCGGCAGAGGCTCCCTGTCACTCTCCCTTCTTTGATCGGCAGTTTTCACGTTGGGTTTGATGCTTAGCCTCTGAACTGGAGTTGCTTGGTAGCCAACATGAGGAGTCTTGGACTCCCCCTCTCCCTCCCGGGGAGGGGAGAGGAGAGCTATGCAGATGAGGGGTGCAGCAGAAAGGTGTAACATTTGCTTGTTTCCTTAAGATTTGAGGGAGTTCTGCCTCTTTGTTTGGTTTCGGCTGCAATTTTCTTATCATGTGGGGTCTGTTTTGTTATGCCTATCTTTCTGGATGCCTATCCCCGGTCAATGGCAGATTAGGAAAAAAACCCAACCACATGGGGGGTTTTTCCCTGGGGCCATTGCTCCCTGTGCCTCTCTGAGGGGGGGCCAGGTTCTGGTTCATGGTCCCCAGTAGGCTGAACTCCGTTGACTAATGCCCTGGTCTAATGCATCACATATTAGCCCGATAGCTCCAGGGAGTCTCCTGGGCTCACCGAGAAAATGGTGTCATTACATTCAGCATTTTTTTTCCTCCTTTTTCTTCAATTCAGTTTTATGCTCTTGATCTGAATTAGTTTTAAGTTTGTCTAAATGTTTTTCCCACACCATGCCCTAAATGCTGTGCATATTAGTGGCTTTAGGCAGAGTCCGGTGAACACTGCCTTTTCTTTTGAGGCGAAGTGTTTGGAGGACGGCTCGACCCCCGGGTCTTGGTGTGAAGGTTCCCAGGGCAGGGGAGGGGCTGACTTGTGGGGCTTGGGTCCCGTTTGACCCCCGCTTGGATGTTAGTACCCTCTGAGCGGGGCTTGTTGTTGCAGGGGAGGGGGGGGTTCTTATCTCCCCCTCCCTTTACAAGTTTGATATGGCGTCAACCCCTTCCCAGGTTTGGTTCCGGGTTCCCAAGGGTCCTTCGGTCCCTTCCAAAAGTTTTTGGCCTCCTGTATCCCGCCCCATGAGGTGCAGGAGGCCATTGCGGCTTACCTCCTGCGCGACCCGGATTATGCCTCTATAATGGATCCTGCCTCTTTTGAGTTCAATGCTTCCTTCTTTCTGGGTGCATTACGAGGTTCCAGAGTCATCCTGGTTGGTAGACTGTCCTGTCTCTTTGTTAGGGGTGTGGCATATGTTCTGTCGTTCCCACACACTTGAGTGGCGAGAGGCCCTTACGGTTGTTTAGGTTTACCTGGAAGGGCCGGTTTGAACGTCTCAATGTGTGCTTGTTCGCCCCTGCCCTTCCTTGGGATGTTGGCCTGGTATAGCTTCATGGGCAGGTTCCCTCCCTTTCGACTCCCTTGGTTGCTGAGGACTTGCGTGCCTATGACCATTTGGCTTCGGCCTTGCATTTCTTTTCCCTTCTCGAGCTGTCTTCGGAGTGGCTTGAGGAGGACGTGGAGGTGCTGGGTGCCAATCCTGGTGCACTGGTCTCGGTGGTGCAGGCGTCGGATGCCTGTTGAAGCTGTTTGTGCCGTTCCCAAGGGAGACATTGTCTCTGTTATTTGCTTCTCGCCTTGCGTGCCATCAGGCGGGACTCGCTCAAACCTTGGAATTTGCTTCAGCTCTGGCTCTTAGGTTTTCTATGCCTTTTCGTCCTCTGCTGTTTGTAGAGACTGCGGTGGTGCAGTTTCTGCAAGCGGCGGATTCGAGTTGTCGTCCCATGTAGGACTTGTCGTCCCATGCAGGACTTGTTGGTTCTCCGGGGGTCCCGTTGGGGGTCTTCCTGGAAGGATCGTGCCAGGGCTTGGGATTCCTCCTGTTGTGGTAGGCCAGTCATGCCAGTTTTTGAGCCAGCACAGCTTTCGGAGCGGACGACATCTGGTCAACACGGTGAAAGCTTTGCTCATCGGTCGACTTCTCGTAAGGGGCATCAGCCCTTTTGCGGGTCGTCACATTGACAAGGCAATTTAGGGGTGAGGCTAGCGCTGTTTGCTCATGCCTAGTTCCTGCAATTAATGGGGGGTTTCAGGTCGTTTCTTGTGGCCTACAGTAGCATTTTGTGGCCCCTCCTCCTTTGGCGGGGTTCAGGGATGGTGGGGCAGGCCTCTTCTCTTGTGCTCTGTCGGGTCATCTTGGAGTGGGTTTGCTTGGGCATGGTCAAAACGTCCTCGTCCCTCAGGTAGGTTTCCTGCCTGTTCCCAGTTCTGAAAAGGAACTGCACGGACCTGTGGTTCATTCTGGATTTCTCCTGTTTGAACCCCTGGGTCTTTTGCCTCTCCTTTCGGATGACTACTCTGTTCCAGGTTCGTCTTCTTTTGGAGCTGGATGCTGTCCCTGGACCTCCAGGACTCGTATTGGCGCGTTCCAATTCATCCGGGGTTCAGGGACTAGCTTGGTTTTGTTGTGCAGCGACAGGCTTACTGCTTTTGTTGTACTTCATTCGGCTTGAACCTGGCACCTTGCATTTTCACATACCTTACCCAGGGTCATGGTGGCTCGTTTGCGTCTCTTAGGGGTTCGAGTTCTGGCTTACCTTGACGACTAGCTGGTGTGGGCTCCCAGCCAGTCCGTATGTCTGCTTGCCAGGGATTTGGTTCTTTTCCAGCTCACAGGGTCTTGGTGAGACCAAAACCACAGGTTCGTGGTGAGCTGGAGGAAGTTCCATCTGGTTCCTCCTCAGGTTCGGACTTGGCTAGGTCTTGTGTGGGACTCTCGGACTGCTTCCTTGTCTCTTCCTCCTGAGTCTCTACTGCAGTTTCGCCTTCAGCTGTTTCTGGTGGGGCTACCAGGTCACAAGACGGTTGCTCAAGGATGTGTGCAGGAATCTGAACTTTGCCGTGATGGTCTATCTGCCGGGCCGTGTTTGGCTTTGTCAGCTGTTCAAGATCCTACAGGGCCATCCCTTCTGCCTCTCTCATGATTACTGGGTTTGGCCTCCGGGTGCCTTACATCGACTGCTGTGTCGCCGGCTTCCTCTTCAGGTTTTTCTGGGTTCAGAGCCTTGGAGCCTACCCGAGCCCTTGCTCGACGTGTTCACAAACAAGTCGTCTCTTGACTGGCACTTTGTGATGAGTGCTCACCAGGCCGGCCAGGGGCGGTGGGTTCCGTTCTTCCATCGGGCTCACAGCACAGTGCGGGAATTCGCGGCTGTGTGGATGTCACTTTGGAGGATTCGGGTCGCTCGCAGATCAATGATCTGGCTCCATTCAAACTGCTCTCCAGTAGTTCACTCCCTGAACCACTGGTTCAATCTTCTCTTCCAATCTTTGTGTGTGGTCTTTTTGATGTGGGTCTATCACCATTTGTATGGTGAGCAGGTGGCTTCATTGATGGTGTCCCACCTGCATGTTTCGTCTTGGTTGCAGTTACGAAGTTTCCTGGCAGTCCTTTCATTATTTTTTGTCCCTCCATAGATTTTCTTCTGTTTCAAATTGGGTTGTCTTGTTCTTCCTTTCTTGGTTGTTTCAGAACCATCATCTTAAACCGAATAATGTTGCCTCATATCGCGTGGCATTGGCGGAGCTGCTTCAGCTTGCGTTCGGGGTATATGGTACTTCTGGTCCATTCCGCAAGCTGTCTCGTGCGTTGTTTCACCACCGGCCAGTTCATGCACCGCCTAAGCTGTTCTAGTCGTTGGACCGGGTGCTCTCTATCCTCTCTTCTCCTCGGTTTGTTGTGGCCTCTTTGGTTCAAGATTGTTTTTCAAAGGCTGTTTTCCAGTTGGCATTGGCCTCTGGGGATCGGGTTGGGGAGCTTCATGCTCTCCTCTAGCACAGAGGTTTCTGCTCTTTTGGTCCTGGTGGTAGGTTTGTTCATTTACAGACATCTCCTTTTCTGGTGAAGAATGAGACCGTAGCACAGAGGTTTCTGCTCTTTTGGTCCTGGTGGTAGGTTTGTTCATTTACAGACATCTCCTTTTCTGGTGAAGAATGAGACCGTAGCACAGAGGTTTCTGCTCTTTTGGTCCTGGTGGTAGGTTTGTTCATTTACAGACATCTCCTTTTCTGGTGAAGAATGAGACCGCTGCTTTCTGGAGGGGGTCCTTGGGTTGTTGATGCTTGGTTGGTTCGGCCGGGGGTGCATCATGTGTTGTGTCTGGTTGCAGCTTTTCGCTGTTAGCTGTGCCCCACGGCCTCGGTGCTGGGGATGTGCTTTGGGTTGACCCGGTTTCCCTTCTTCCCTGATCCAGGGTTTGGGTCTCCCAGGTTGTCTGCAGAGTTATTCCAGGTCTCACCCAGAAAATGGCATTTCATTACATTCAGCGCTGGTTTTTTGTTGTGCATTCTTCATATATTTCACAGAATATGGCATACATCTGATTTACTTTTTCCTAGCAACAAGTTTTTCCAATTAAATTCATTAAATAATTTGCTAAGTTTCCTAAAGTGTCTTCTCTAGAAATCAAATTTATCAACTGTTTCAATGTCCCCATTCTCTTCAAGATTATATCGCAAAGCATATTTAATTTCCAACAGGACATGATCATTCTCTCCCAAGAGAGGAAGGTACTGGATGTCAAATTTCTCATCTTCTTTCCTGGTGAATATTAAATCCAGTATTGACAGAACATCCCCTTCCCTCATTCTTGTGGCCTGCTTAACGTGTTGATTCGTGAATGTTTTCAGAATGAGGTTTACTCTCATGATCATTGTGAGGCCCTCTCATTTGTCATCTATTTCCTTCTTTGTCTATGTGTTGCTTGCTGG